>NC_061515.1:8892500-9142500 GCF_022379125.1 Scophthalmus maximus
TGGCACAGCCCCGGAAGACCGGCAACACAGTATGGATAAAAGGTAAAAACCTTGACAGCCAATTATAATCGGTCTGACACTGAGAAGGTTTAGGAAGTGTTATCCACACAAAACACTATTCCTTTTTTCTCTCTCTCTCAATAAAAATAATATGCACTTGAAGTGTTTTCATACTTTTTTCCTCCAAGGAGCCAAGTTGTTTTCCAGATTTTGTAGACATCTTTGGTGACAAGCAGTCTTTCCACCGGTGTATGATGCACCTTGCTTACGACAGACCAACATACCGTCATAATCAAAATGATCAAACTCCCCCGCAGCCTCGCCTTGTCTTTCCTCTACCTTCCTTTAATTATTGCAAACAGGCCGACGTTGTCGGTAAAAGCATTGTTTCCTGTGTAGCAGAGGATTTCACCCAGGAAACAGGAACCCCCTCATTGATGTTAAGAGCACAGGTTAAAGCTTGAAGTGGGTAAGAGATGACTGTTTATCGTGTGATATCAATCAGCCAAGTGGAGACTAGAGAAGCTGTTATTAATATGAAAACGTATAAACTGCAACCTCATGCATTTTTTCATGCTGCATTTAACAATGTGAGTTTTACTCACCTTCATTCTGTCAAGTCAGACACATTTCTAAATGCATTGCTAGGTGATCTTTTGAACTGTCTGACCCCTCTGCGGATTTCCTCTTCTGACATTCCTACACGCACACAGTGTCAAAAAGTCTGCAATGTGCAAACACACTTAATATTTCATTTAAACAAAGACCTCTCCCACCTCAGTTCCCCTTTCTCTCTCTCTCTCTCTCTCACACACACACACACACACACAACACGAAGCCCCCTGCCCTACATGTTTAAGACGTAGAGATAACCCGAGGCTTGGAGCTTAGCACTCTGCCACAGTGACAGACAGCCCAGATCACCTTGTCATTCACTCATACAATGAGCTGCATTTTAAACCTGCAGAAGAAACATGGTTTGTTTGTCCTATAAACTCCAGAAAAGGACCTGGATTAGTTCAAGTAGAGTTGACAGATTCTGGAGCGCGCACGTCGAACTGAGACGCACGAACAAACATGCTCATACTGTGAATTTCAACCTTTTTTTCCTGCTGGACACACGCACACACACGCACGCATGCACGCACACACACACACACACAGAGTTATGTTAATAACAGCAGCAGGTTAATGTGAGGGTTGAAGTGGACTGAAGTGACCACAGCCTGTGATTAGTCCAACCTGTCACAGTTATTAGGCGGCTTGTCATCTGCACCAGGTCTGTCTTTCCCAGCGAGCCACCAACCTGACAGCTCCGAAGGTCAGGGCAGGCCTCATTATGTAGCTCTCCGTGGTGGGGTGAGGTGATTTGTCCGGGAAGGTCATGTTCACCAGAGCACACAGTGCAGACTTTTAGCCATGTCAGAGGCACGTTCAATCAATTTTGCTCAAAATTTTGGTTTATGATCAATCATTCCCATCGATCCTTATCAGTTCTCATTTTCAAATGTTCGCATGCTAACACACCGAATGACCCCTTGTGTCGAAGGGCCTGACAGAGCCACTCGCATAGCTGTAGACCGTTAGCCTTGTTTTGTTAGTCTTGCACCGTTTGAGTTCATTAATTTCCACCATGCCATTTTCAAAAAAGCAATATGGAATAAAAGCAATTAAGCAAACCAACGAAGCAAATGTAAAAAGAAGCGAATTACACTTCCTCCCTCACGACCTGTATCAATCATTCGGTAAAATAAGTTTTGGGGGAAAAAAATGCTCATAGAACAAAAAGGTGTAATTCCCTCCAGAGTGGCTAGCCAAATTCACAGAGCTGGCAGCTACAGTCCAAGAAGCATTTGGCAGGTGGCTCACACATCCGCTTGCTGTGACTCGTCCTGAGCTCCTCCTCGCCCGAGGGGAGGGAAGTGGAGGACAAAAGGAGACAATTCACTTGAAAACACTGTAATCATGCCTCAGAGGCATTCGGTCCGTCAACCTGAGTAAGCGAAACATTCCTTTTTCTTCAGCCGCGTAAGTCGCTTCTTTTCTGACAATCTTCTTATTTCCCACATGCGATAACTCTGATAATAACGTGTATTTAATCAAGGTGGCTGTCACACTTATTCGCCCTCGGTGTCAGAAAGCTAATTAAACTTGAAAGAATACCGTGTTCCAGCTGATCAAATTTCATTTCTCAGGTATTACTTGCTCCATCATGATGTTAAGTATGGCAATCTTGAAAGAAATGATTCAAAAATATAATAACAGCCTGAAACCATACATTTAATACCATCCAGCAACAAGATAAATATGAGCTATATTTGAGATCTCTTTTTTTCCAGCAGGTTTTTTAATTCTCACAAAGTAATAACTTTTAAGTTTGGCATGCAATGGCACCGTAAGCAGGAGATATTAACTTACCAAAACTCTTAAAAAGTAAGTACTGTTCATGCCTTTCCCAACAAGTGTGTACATCTGTTTCCAACAAACTGAGGTTTGAGCTTTGCAAAAACAACATGCAGTTTTTTTCCTGGGGTTTTGTTTTGAATAATTTACTTAGTTTAAATCCAGTTTGGCCCTGAGCAAATTTCTTTCATGTTAAATCAAAATCAAGGAAACAGCAGAGTGAAGAGTAAAGAGTAGAGTGAGGATAGATGTGAGTGAAACGTTGTTTTTATTGTCCTAGTTTAACACTGTGAGCAAAACCACAGCAGCACATTCTGCTTTCAATGGTTCCATATATTTCACTGTAACTCTGTCATTTTGGCTGTCGGTGTCATGAGAGAGATTTTTGGGTGTACTAATTACTTGATCCTGGCTCAGGCTGCCTGCCTTGCCGTTGCTTTAATTGGACCAACTGGGCTTTTCAAACCTTAATATGATCTTATAATATATGCCACTCTGTGAGCACTTTCATCCCAGGCGTACATTTCTAGTATGTTGGCCCCAGTTGGAATTGGACTCCTAACTTTGGCAGTGTGACAACAGCACGTTGTAGCAACACATTAGTCTCTAAGGGCCCTAGAATAGAACATAATTCACTATTAAAGAGGCTGACAAATCCTACAAAATCTTAATTACTGTTTGCAACGTATTTGTTTTAATTTTGAATATTTACATTTAAAATGAAAAACCTGTACAATCATTTCAAACTGTATGTAAATTATTGTGTTTCTCTTTCCATGAACACAAGTTTAGTGGTTGAATCACTGGAGATTTAAACGTTATACCAGGGCTCTGGTTTTGTGTGTGTGTGTTTGTGCGCGTGTGTGTGCAAGTCAGCTTCCAATTTCCTCCTAATATACCGTTCTGTGCACTGAGCAATGTGGAGCTTAGTTGCCGAGCACATCACTGAATGTGTGGATGCAAGGACAGATGAACAAAGGGACAGATAAGTGGATGAAAGTAGTTACGGTCTCATCTGATAAGGCCTATTCTAGTTAGTGTATCTGTCCTGGAAGACAAAAGGGAGAGAGACTGCAGAGAATGGGAAGCTCCCTGTAGCCCTTTTTCTACAAAATGGCGAAACTGCAAGGTTTAGTTTAACAAAAATAAACAGACTACCTAGCTAGCTATATATATATATATATATATATATATATATATATATATATATGTATTGTCTGTTGCTGAAATCCATAAAATTGTCCTTAAAAATACTAAGAACTGCAACAAAATCTGAATAAAACATTATTATGGAGTATGTTGAGTAGTATAACACCTCCCCCTGCTGGTACATTTTCGGAGGTGCAGGTATGTTGGACATCGGTTTTCATCAGTTATATCGAACAGTAATTTTAAAAACATTTAAATCATCTGTATAGGCCAAAAGAAAACATACTATATTTCATACTGTATTTCCAAAAAAAATCACAATAATGCAATTGCAATCCAAAGGACTTTAAAAACACTTCTTATTCTACTATTATCTCTTGATAAAATGTCTGTTTTTGTCTGATTTTTAAACATACACAGTCAACACTGCACAATGTTACTAAATATGAGTCTAAATTATGTCCATCATCAAGTGCAAAGACTTTGAACATACTTTTTGAGATGAAACCACAAACACAGAGTAGGAATCACATCAGATTGTTTATCAAACACTTTGCTTAACTGTTTAATACATTGGAACATCGGGATGAGCTTTTATCTGCTTGGTCAAAAACAGACGATCAGACAGTTTGTACTGTCTTCGAACCCAACATTCAAACCCTGATAGTGGAAGAAAAGAGAAAATCAACTCACAGCTGTGCCTGGAGAAAAAAAGTTTGCGCCCTCACTCCGGCATCGTTGTGCGAACATGGAGAGAGTCAAGAATCCCTTTAATGAAATGAGTCGTTTAGGGCGAAAGTCTAAAAGTGACAACACAATGTGGAGGAAGGTGATGAAATACATTCTGTCACCGTTGCCTCTGAGACCTGTGTGCTATTTAGAGGCGGCGTCTATAAAACACTGATTGTCAATAGATTATGACCAACCTGTACAAAGGAATACACAAAGTGAGAGCTAACAGATCTGGGAATAGAACAAGACTCGATGACCACCAAGTGGGATTAGCAGCAACAGAAGATGTTAAGGCAAACGCTTTTACTGTTGAACAGTCAGTGAACCCGTTTCAGTTAACTACAACCACGCAGAGCTCTTTCAACAATTTACGATAATAAACAAGACACATTTCTAGACGGCGTGAAGGGGAACATTCGTTTCCCGAAAAACCCCAATCGATCTGTCCTCCTCTGCAAGATGCCTTCAGACAAACATCCTCCATCTCCTCCATCAGGATCACAAACCTTGAACCAGCAGATAATTGTTCACACACTGAAAGTTTCAAACTGCAGCCGGATGAGAAAGGCTGAACTCGTGCCAAGTGTAGATATTAACCGTTAAAATCTGATAACATCTCTACAGTAGGTCAGTGGAGAATCACATGTCTGCAGTATCAAAACATTTTTTTGTAATTTCTGTATCTAGGGTCCGTTGAATCCTTTCCTCATATGCAGCAAAACCCTACCGACAAAATATCCATCAACTTGACACATAGCAGTAATAAAAACTGTACACGTTTGGCATCATCCAGGAGGGGATTGTTTTGAGATCAGCGGGTGATACAAAATGTCGAGGATGTTTAGCAGAATCGACCAGAGAATATCACCAGCATCGGAGAAGAAAGTTTTCTTATTTATTGAGTTGAGGAAGAAGTGATTCCGTTTTTCTCCCTCCTGTTGACGGTACACCGGCGGCGCACAGAGCACGTCCAAATTGACCTTACTTCTGAAATGATTTGTCCAGATAATACATTCCTACGAGTTAATAGACGAAGGAGGGGCTTTGGATTAGGAGCTAATGCTACATAAGCACATATTTACATGAATCATGCATTTCACATCCCACAACACCTACTGTAAGCACACTGAGAAACAACAATGACGTGTCCACCGAAGGACTCACCGAGGACACATCTGGAGGCAGTTTGATGTTACAGATTAAATTCTACTGTTTGGTAATGAGTATATGTTCGCCTTGAATAGGGAAAAAAAGCTCAGTTTAACTTTTTCTAAGTAATAATTTCACTTCAGGACTAAACTAAGAACAGATCCAACATCCAAGGCAGCGCAATTTTAGTCTAAATCAACCAAGCGAACAAGTATTTACTGGGATTACAGACACGTACTGTATGAGCACTGTGAGCATCATTTATCTACGCTCTTATTTTTATCAATATTACAGCTTCAAATATGATCTTTTCATGCTAGCATGTCTAAACACATTATAGCACAAGAATGCAATTAATTACAGTAATTAACATAGTTAATTCTGATGTACAAAACCCTTTATCGGAACCTCCGGCCTGCTTTTAACCCAGTGAACGTTCAGTTCAAGACAAAGTTAATTTCAAATTACAAAAAATTACAAAATTAAAATATTATTTCTGATTTAGATGTAGTTGTATCTGGACAATCTGATACAGTAGATTCAGGGCCATTTGTTATAATATAATTTTCTTATGCCAGTCCAGTACATTGGAGAGTAGATCAGAAAAAAAAAATCTTTCCCCCCAATCTTTCTGCATGGCTGAACAATGTGTTTTTTGGGTGATTTGAGGGAACTGACCCTTTCATACTAAATCATCTATTGCTTGGAGATGTGTTGCCATTTAAAAAACACATCATACACAGATGTCATATTTCAAATAAATTTCACATGTAAGCTGATATTTTAAATTATCTCAACGCTAGTTATAAACCTTATCATTCCTATGATCTTTAGATTTAACTGCACAGTTTTCTGATTCCAGCAATCAAACTGTACATATGATTATCTAACTCAAAATTGTCTAACGAATAATGAAGGAGAGCAGGATTTGGGGGCAAGCAGGTGGTCATTTTTTCTTATTATGTTCACATTAGGGATGTCAGATTGTATATTCACAAGGTATATGTACATATTAAAATTGTAAATGTTATGCCACAAAGGAAATCTTTTTTACTCACTTAAGTGCTTTTGACAATCAAAACCGTCATTTAATGGTTTGAAAGCTCATTAGGGGTGTAAAGATTCTCCAAAACAAGATTGTTGTGGTTTTTTTTTTTTAAACCAAAATATTGCCACACTGCTCAGATGAATGTCCCTGGGGGGATTTACAATCTCAGGGTTATTATCCATCTTGAGCCAATTAAACACACCTAATGTTTACTGCAGCCGTGATCACGCCATCATGATTGGGTCAAATAGTCATGTGACACATGCTGTTAGAAGACCACAATAGGTTTGTTGTGTAATATTTGAAAAATACACAAATTTACTTTAACTACTAATACATTTTTTGTTATAGTGGTTGTTCTAAAATGAAAAATTTGCTATATTACGTAAGAGACGTAATAAGAGCTCAACCTGGGCATTAAGGTTCTGTTGTCCTTCATCACGATACGAGATTGTGGACAATCACATTGTGGTTTTAGAATTGTTACACTCCTTATGCTCATATAGTCATTGTCTGTACTTTTCATTAAAAACCTATATTGTAGATATATTATCTATATCAAAAGGGTAAATAAAATCTATTGTTTGATATTTCTACTTCTACAACGTCAAAGTTTTCCAGTAAAGCTGGTTGGCAAAATGTGACTCCGATAATAGTTTATGACTTCAACTGCCACTGATGTAGAAAATAACTGGTGTTTTATTTTTTCTCCTTTCTTAGTCAATAAATGTAAAACTATTTAGAAATATTTCAAAAGGGTATTTTAGTGCTGCGAGCATTTAAACAATAGTATAGTATAACAAAGAATGTTAACTCAGTGTTTCTCACAGATAATGACTTCACATGTCCTTATGGAAGTTGAAGGTCGGCATGTCAGGTGTCATCTTAGAATAGAGCGAAACACTCAAGCGATCAAGGGAAAATAATCCTTTTAAAAAAGAGTGAGTCTTAAGATTTTCTCAGCGCTGTACCACATTGATGAGGCTTCTTCCATTTGTTTGTGTGTTACGTCTATGTACATTGTGCCTGCTGACGTCACATGCAGTTTATCACTGCATTTGTTTTATGTACACCGAGCAGCTGTGCATGAATCTACCTGGGCATCACGTTAGTTGTTAATTTGCCCGTGGGGTTTTCACACGACAAGTTCCCAGGCAAAGAAAGAAACAATTGCACCCTGAAAACTAAGACTTGTGATTCACTGTATGACGTTTCAGTGAATGTGTCTCCCTGTGCTCCGTTGTCTGCCTGTCCAGCCCAGCAGAGGGCAGTGTTGTTTCGTCAGGTGCTTCTGTCCATGGTTGGAAACTTAGTGGGGGAGAGGTCACTGAATGTTCCTCCTTATTGTTACGGTTTCAGCTTTTGCTCGTTCTTCTCCAGATTCTATTGACAAAAAAAAAATTGTGCCTCACATTCTTTGACATGTTCAGCAACGGATTCATGACACAGTTCGAGTTGGGAACTCAAAGCAAAAGCAGGGACTTTGGGTTTTCCTCGTCCACACACAAAGTCTGGGGCCTGCTCGTTGCGACAGAGTCACAATGAGGCAGCTGGGTTTCTGCCTGTAGAGGTGGCGGCTCCTGCACTCTCCCTCTGTAGTGCGTGTGCCTCTAAAGTCAAAGAAAAACTTGTATGCTTTACCCGCAGGTTGAATCATTTACTTGACATGAATACGCACCGTCTTGAACACACGCGGTTTCTCCGTCATCCACCGTGTCCAAACAACGTTGAGACAGTGAGTGCGGGCTGCGTTTCAGGTCGACTATGTTTTTTCCGTCCACGTGGTTTTGAGGTCAGGTATTAAAACCCTCTAGTCCCCACATAATTATTACGCTACTTTTCTATGGGACTTTCTCTTATTTGCTCTTCTCAAACTTATACCTCCTCCATCACCTCCATGACGATCGTCCTGGGGCCAGTCAGGATCAGGTTGCTGACGGTCCTGTAGTCCTGAGGGAGGACGTTCAGTCCGTTCACCGACACCACGAACTGACACACCTGGAGGGAGACGGGCGGAGGGAGGAGATCAATCACAGCAGCTCAAATATTAAGGAGGAGGAGGAAACTGTTAATATGCTTCTATCGCTGAAATTATGGCTCTGGGTCATTATTGGAATCCGTGCTTAGTCTGCTTGCACTTTCAGAGCCATATCAGATGGTTAGTGGTTTCTATGCACAATGATGCTTGCTGACATGTTCCGCTCAATGAGGCCACACGATTCAACACAGTAACTCATTTGTCACAGTGCAACTCGCAAAGGCTGACAACAGCTGCAGAGGAGCACCTCTCCAGCCTCCAGGTTAGAGTTTGAAGGCTCAATTGATTATAATTTTCTTTTAAAAGTATAGAGAGGAGGAGGAAAGAGAGACATTGCATCACAGTTACAGTTCCAACAGTAAACACTGATAATACCGACTGACATGATGTGGTAACTGTGGCTAAATTACACCATGTACAACATGACGGCCACGCTCCAGTCACTCTGCTGTCACGCCTGGGCCCCACCTCCCTTATCGCCATTCAACCACCGCTCCCACTCAGCAGCTCTGATAAAAAAAAAAACAAGACTCGTCACTTTGGAGCTGCTGCTCTTGAAATATGCTGTTGCTGCTGTTTGTGTTTTGTGTTTTTGTTTTTATATCATTCATCGTCGTTATTCTGATTCTTATATTGCCTGTAAATTTATATGCAGTCATTGGCTGCTGAGCGATGATGGAAAAGAAACTTTTACAGATTCGCAAAATAGGAAGAGGGAATGAGTGGAAAGACAGATTAAGAGTGATAGAGGGAGGAGGGAAAAAAAAGAAGAACCAGACTGTTAATCCCGTGCCGCAGAGGAATTTCAGTCTCTCACTGTAATCACATCTAAACCTCTGCTTATATATCCCACTGCTTCACATACGTCAGAGTACTGTCCTTCATGCACTTCAGGGACACTCTCCTCCTCTTCAGTTCTCTCTCCCCATTCGACATTCCCTTTAAGCTCGTTTGCTGCGTCCCAACACCCTCCCCCCTCTTTCTCTCCCACTGATGCTTCTCTCCTTTCAGGCTGTGGGGTTGTAAGTCTTGGCTGGGGCCCAGGTGGACTGAATGGCTCCTTGCACTCAGAGGGTTAAAATCGCTCTCACACAAGAGCAAGGAAAGCGACAGAAACCGGCAAACAGATAAAGACGTCGAGATAGAATATACATGCACATGTGAGGAGTCCACGCCGAGATATTCCAATCACATGCAGTGACATCTGAACGCTGTAATGTTCTCAACATGAAATACTCGAGGCTGTGCCTGAAATCGTGTTCCTTGAGGAATCAGAAAATGGAAGAGTGCATTGATGAGAATCGTAACGAGAAGGTGGATACGTCTGTCTGTTCAACCAGGAGATGGTAGCTTAGCTTTGCTTCGCATTTAGTGCTTGCTGATTGTAATATTGTAATATTGACCTCACTATGTAAAGTGCCTTGAGAAAATGTATGTTGTGATTTTGAGCTATACAAATAAAAATGAATTGAATTGAACATTTAGATATGAAGCAGCAGGAAATAGTTACCCTGCCTCTATCAAAGGGTAAGAGGGCAACACGCCAGGCTCCGTGGAGACGCAGCAGGCATGAATTATGTAAGTATATTTTCTTTTTTACTTTATTTATTTCTTTTAATTAAGTTAGTAATAAAATTGCCAAAACAGTTACTCATTCAATTATGTATTTTCCAGCCAAGAATGGGCAGAACAGGCAAGTTTAAAGAGAGCAGGACAAATCCTTGGCATGGAGCAGCGACTTCCTGGAGTCTGCTGGTTGCCTGGCAACTTCTCAGTGAGGATAAGACTTCAGGAGCATCTCAGCAAGGAGGCAAAGAAGAGGATGGGGATATTTCTTAAAGAGAGAGTGAGACCATTAGATTGTTCTGCAGCCTCAACTGGTCGTTAGCGTTTGCTGTGAAATCAATATACTCAACGACAATTAAACGTCCTGCATAAAAAAAAAAGTAAACTTCCATCCTTTGGATGTTCAAAATCTTTAAAACGGAGGTTAAGCGACTGACAGTTGCAGCACATCTATGTGGATCAAATACTGCGACAGCACATACTTTTCCGTTCACACACGTAATGGCGAGCAAACGCACAAATGGACACAAAGGGAGACAAACACACACCCTGCTCAACCTGCTGCCATATAGAAGTGCATTAGAAGTTTCTCTAAGAGTGGTGTATTAGACAGTTACATAAGTCCTTGAATCCATTATGGTGGGACAAAGCTGAGTGTGTGTGTGTGTGTGTGTGTGTGTGTGTGTGTGTGTGTGTGTGTGTGTGTGTGTGTGTGTGTGTGTGTTTGTGTGTGTCTGAGGAGGGACAGTGTTTGAGAGCAAAGTGTGTGGAAGGTTGTTCGGGTGTAAGGTTGTTCTTTGGGCTGTGAGCATGGACAGTTGGTGCCAGCACCTTACAGCACGGCAGTCGCTCCACCAGATTGTTTTACTGCATAAATAAATCTCCTCAGGTGAGTTGTACAGTGAACTTGCACACACTGCTGCACGCTAAGAATTTAATCTGCAATGATGAGAGCAGCTCCGACCCTAATATTCAGTTTTATCTGTTTTTTTATAGGCCTCACGGTTATAAACTTCAGTTAGCTCATAAAAGATAATGTTACCTTAAAAAACATGAACAACAAAATAAAGTGAAAATAAGATTCAGAGTCAAGTTGTTGCACGATGTCCTCATGGTAAGTATGTACCGTAGGTCACACAGTTCAAGAGAGATAATTGAAAACGCAAAGACATGAGCATACACTTTAGGTTTGCACACGTGTGTCGCCGACTGTGACCCATGAAACATGTCTCCATGGTTAAAAAAAACATATATGATGGTTAACAGTAACCAGAGCTGCAGTGATATAATTTCTGACAGTTTCCTCTTTCAGTGCTTATATTTAAACTCTGCCTCCTTCCTCCTCCTCCTCCTCCTCCTCCTCCTCCTCCTCCTCCACTCATGTTTCTTCTCTCTGGCCTCACTCAGAGTTAACATCCTCTCCTTTACTTAGTCTGTAAAATGTCATTTTGCTGCCGTGTGGGAAGAATACGGCAGCAGTCCTGCAGTATATTAAAAGAAAACCCAGTAGCTCCTTGTAATTTCATGTTTTCCACATAGTCGTCTCTTTGCATTTCCCTTAAAAACAAATCGACTGACACTTTAGACTCTAGGAGAAATTGAAAGCCATTTTCAGCGCCTGAGGAAAACTTCCACTAAACATTAGCAATCAATTACGCAGAGACGGTTGTTTATTATGTGCTTCCAATTTTCTCCTCCAAGTCATATGCTTGTCTGCTCCTCTTTCTGGCTCCTGCTGCTTCCCTCATTCGTCCCTCGCTCTCTCCTCCCTCTCTATGTTGTGGTTAAAGTCACTACGCTCTGCATTCCCAGGATTCCTGGCTCCAACTCTCCTTACATACCTTCATGCCAGCTGTGGCAGCGAAACCACCATTTCCCTGTTTTCCTCCTTCCTGACCTTTTTTTTTTTCCTTCTGACACTTTTCCTGCTTTTACAGCTTCTCTTTGTTCCTGTCCAACTCTCCTGCCCATGCAGGTTTTTCATTACCATTTGTCTTGGAGACATATTGACATTTTTTTTAAACTTACTACAGAAAAAGAAGGGCTGAAACAACGTGCATGTACCAGACAAGTAACATATTTGTAAAGAAAATAACTCCTACATTGAAATGAAAATTATGAATTACCAATTTTTTAATGCACAAATCTCACATGCACCTCTGCATCCACACTTTCAAACAAGAAACAATGAATTATGAATGATCATTTGCACTACCTCTCTTTAGCCTGTGCCATTATCTCATTTGATATATAATTGCTCTGTGCCCCTGCATCCTTACCCTTTACCTAAACTCTGGCTATATCATCTACCATCCTTTTGTTCATCCCTTTACCCCATGGATGAACAGGTGGAGGAAGAAGCCCATTCGGATTCAAAGTCCATTCAGGTCTCCATACATCTCTGTCAGTCCTACCTTCATGCCAGCAGCAGCCGCAGGTCCACCAGGGTCCACAGCCTGGATGTGACAGGGTTTGCTGCCACGCACCACGAAGCCCCAGCCCACAGCGTCGCCCACAATCTGAGGAACAATAAGATCAATCAAACTTCTGTTACCGGCACTCGAAAACTCTGCAGTAGTGTGTACAGCAGGCGTAAACGTTGCAGCGTAGTAGCGTGGACGTAGCCTAAGGGTGACCAGGCCTTTACTGTTCGAGCCTCTACACTATGGAACAGTTTACCTGTTGAAATCTGACAGGCAACATCTTTTCTGTCTTTTAAATTTCTTCTTAAAATATTTTCTTATCGCAAAGCTTTTATGAATGTTTGAAATGTATTATACATTTTATTTTTGTGCATAACTTCCTGTTTTATGAACGGTTTCTCGTTTTAATTGCTGTTTTATTATCATCTTTTCTTTCGATTAAGCACTATATAAACAAAGTTTAATATAATATATCATTAATATAGTCTGAACCAAGCAGTGTGCGTGCGTTAGCGTGCATGTGTCCTACCGTGAACGTCTTCTTTAAAAAAGGTCCTCCTGGTGTCTGCAGCTCCTCAGGACTCACTTGTCTCTTCAGAACTGTTGAGAAGAAAAACACTAAATGTTACTTGCAATCATGACAATTACATGACCACATATATATACTGTGTATATATATATATATATATATATATGGGTAGACATACTGTACATATATTTACAGAACACACACCCTCGCTGAAAGGCATGAACACACACTAAAACACAAAGAGATAATGTTGTTGTTTCATGTGTACATGTGTGTGTACTGTATATACTTGCTAACAGGGCCTGGAGGCTCGCTGCTTCCTGAAACAGTATAGCTCCCCTCCCCCTACTCCAACTTCCCCAAACCATTACTCACTTCAATATGATCCTACACAGGATTTCACTGGACTTCTGTGTCTCATAATCAAGTCAATTCTCTCCATTAATACAAATGATTGAAAATAAGCCATTTTCTCAAACAAGTGTGATCATGTGAAATGGGGAAAAAAATGAGGCATTACAAATAAATCTCTAAAGGTATGGTTCACTTTGTGAAACTGTATTTTTTTCTGTTTATTTACGGTTTATTATTAATCTTTTAGAACAGGGAAGGGGAACCTCCTGTGTCCAGCTCATACATGGAGACAAGTCATAAATTAAATAAATAAGTAAATAACAAGGAACTCAGAAGTACAAAAAATTCTCTGCTATTTTCTGTGGTAATATAAAATAAAAAGCAGACTAGCATGTCCTTGAGGGTGGTTCCTCCTGGCTGCACTTCTGTCATGATCATTTTCAGAATGAACAAAACACACATGTAGCCGTTGTGTCATTGCTGATAAGAAAGGCAAATAGAGAACACCACAGTTTCCAAGAGAAATGGACCAAAAAATATGTATTTGGTTGAAGTAAAATAAAAAAAAGAGTGTGTCTAGTTTACAGGGATTCGTTCGTAGAGATGAAAAAGGCAGATTTCAGCATCACATGAATGAGGAGTTTGGTGTCTGACAAGCAGATTTAATAAGACCACCACCCGGAAGGAGAACCTTTTAATTTCTTGATCTGGATATTTTCATAATGTCCTAGTGGAAACCATGATCTGCTTAGATATAAACTCCTTTAGTACCTCATCTGCCACTTTGACCTCATATCAAAGGTCAACATCTTATCTTAAAAATACATTTGGTTTGATAAATTCCCACCATGAATCACACGAGACACAAAGTTCCTCATTCATTGGAAAAGGTTTGTGGTGTCTAATGTGAACGCTTTATATTTCTGGACTCCTTAGCTTCCTATCATGTGACACACAAGTAGTGGGGTTAATATGAGGCAGAGGAGAGGAGTGTCCGCGTGCGTGTGTGAAAGTGCACGTGTGTGAAAGTGCACATGTGTGCGTTCCTTCCTTTTCCTGTTCATTGTGTATGCTGTGTGTCAGTGCCTGTGCTGGAGGGGGCCCTGCTGGTACAAAGAGACTCCTGTGAAGGACTCTGCTCAGACAAAACAAAGGAAATCTCTCACAGTAGTAAACAAAAAGCAGAAACACACGCGCGCGCACACTAACACAAAGGCGTCACTTGTTCATTCAGATCTCCATTTATAAGTTTAAAAAGTCCATCTCCAGATGATAAGCCTGATTGTCAGCTTCCGCGTGCTGTCATCCATTGTAGTCGACAAATCTCTGTATGTATTGTGAAGTTGTGAAGCCAATTTAGTTTGTGACGGAATTAATAGCAGGAGGCGGGATAAGTCATTTTTGATATGAGACTTCTATACTGTATGAAAAACTAGTGTTGAGGGATAAAATCTTTAGTAAATTAGTAAAAGTGAAATGTTCAAAAATTTCAAATCAGGAATAAGCATCTAACAAAAAGATAGTATCATCCATGCATTTAGATCACTAGGGCCGTTTTCCGACATGAAGACATGGAGTTTGCAGTTCACATGTGAAGAACGCAGCAGGAGATTGTTCAAGTCAGACGCGTTCACAACAGCAGGAGCATTTCCAGAACATTCGGGTGAGGGTTGGCACCTGGGTAGAGCTCCCAAGCGCCCTCTGTGAATCTTCCGGATATTTTCCTGACGAATTCTCACATTTTACTGGGGGGCTGGCGGGAAAAAGTTTATAAAAATTTTTGTTGATATTTGTGTTCTTTGTGTTAAGACGAGAGATGGCAGCAGCACAAGTTGGAAAAGTTGCCATTGTCTGACGAATAAACTACTCTACTAATAAACTAAACTACTGTGTGTGTGTGTGTGTGTGTGTGCGTGCGTGCGTGCGTGCGTGCGTGCGTGCGTGCGTGCGTGTGTGTGCGTGCGTGCGTGCGTGCGTGTGTGTGCGTGCGTGCGTGCGTGCGTGCGTCAGTGCGTGCGTCCACGTCACCATACCCGATTTGGGGTTGCAGAGGACAGGTGGACTGCTGCTGAGCGTAGGACTGCTGCTGTAATATCCGCTGCTGCCACAGCTGCTGCTCATGCTGCTCCGACGAATTCCGACCACGAGCTTTATCTCTTTAGTGGGACTCACTGAGACAGAGAGAGGGACAGAGAGACGGAGATGTTAGACGAAAACATGAACAGCTGGAAGATAAAGAACCAGAGAGGGGGGAAAAAACACTGTAGTCGCTCTACAAGCGTTTATTGGGTAATAAACGCTTTCTTTTGTAAGAAAAATGTGGATGAAGCATATTTCATAATCATTCAAAAAATGTGAATGTTGTTTCCCTTTCACTTCCTTATTCACTTAATTTTAGTTAGAGATGTCCCCATGGATTCTCTACCCGTTTGTTTTCCGACCGTTTTACTGGCACTTCTGTGAGTGATATCCGTTTCTCACGGGAAACACTTTAAAAATGTGATGTTTACAAGTTTTTAAGAGACAAATCCACGTCTATAAATAGACATAATGAAAAACAAAATACAAGCAAAGAGGCTGAAGATGAGCTTAAGTTGCAAAAATGTCACAACATCCCTACGGAATTCCACTTGAAGTGAACGAGTTTGCATAAATATGAGAATAATAAGAATTATATGAATAATGAAGAATAATGAATAAATATGTCACTGTGGTTTTGCATAGTAGACAGAATCCAATAAGTGTTTAAATTTATATAATGCGAAAAAAGAAACATGAAAATACCGTAACAAAAAGTAGTGAGCAAAAACCATCTAGTTTCCTCGAACTCATCTATAAATGTCTTCTTCTCTGACTAAGGAAAACAGCAAATCCAGAGGTTTCACATTTTTTTCTTGAAATAATTAATCAATTGTCAAAAGAGGTGCAAATAAAATGTTTCCTCTCTGAAAAATATGGGCCATGTTTAAATTTGAGGACACGTAGCCTCAGCTTCTCTGAGAATAGAGTTAACACAGACTCTTAGGACTATTTGGTGTCATACAGTATGATACTGTTTTGTATATGTATTTAATGACTAAACAGCAACATTACCACTCACACAGAGAGTATGTACCTGAGAGGAAGCTGGTGTTGCCTCCATCGGAGTTCTGCTTGCGGAGACAGAAGGGGCTGTCGTGGCTCTCAGGGATGCTGCGGCAGCGCTCGTGAAGGAGTTCCATCAGTCGCCGCCGCCGGCGGAAATTCATCCTGAACTGGTAGAGGAGGGGCCCGTCGACAAAGTGATGCTTGTTGGTGACTGGTGACAAGGGAAATGGACATAGATGGAATAAATATTTGAGTTGAAGACCGGGGAATGTGAGAGACAAGAAAAAAGGGAAGAAAGCATAAAAGGATTTTGAATCTTCACCATAGGCAGCGATGGATATGGAGCATGGAGACTATTGACCTCAGCCATCTCAGCTGGACAGATAAGACCAGCTTGTACTCGGGTTGAAGAAGTGTTCAATTTAGTTTACGTCTACTGTCTGGTCATTGAGCTACCGTTTAATTCATCAGCCTCCAGCAAAATAAGAAACACACTGGCCTTGTGCTCACAGGTTCACATGTCTTATAGATACAAGGCTATTGTCAACCTCACAGATGCTGTATTGAAACAGACGTTGAGCATGTTTTATACTCTTCTCCACGCTAATAAACTGACTGAACTTAGATTTATAAAGTCTGCTCTGCTGTTGGCCAAATGCCTCTGGCACAGCGACACATAGCAACCGTACTCCCACCGTTGATGTGATTCATATTCTTACTTTGCTTGAGGACATTATCTGCAACGTACAGGCCGTTTTAAAACCTAGTCTTTGTGTGGGATTCTGATGCACAGATATACAACTGCCATGCTGTCCCACAGTAAACACGCAAAACCAAACACAATGTGGATCCATCCAGACCTGCCCCCCTACACACAACATTACATGTATGAATGTGTGACCGCAGCCCACAGCCGAGCAGGGAGTAGCAATGCAGACGAGCCCGTCGTCTCATTCTGGGAGCGGACGGCCTGTAAACACATCGATCAAACTGAATAATCTTTAATTATCCTGCCTTCTGTAACAAAATGGGCGCAGAGCAATATGTCAAGTGAACAGGTTTCTTATATCATCCATAGAACTAGTGCAGATATTTTAACAGGGAGGCTGACACTGAAGACTGTGTGCGGCAGGAAGCGCAGATCAATCTCTGTATTACATTAACTAGGTGAAGGGACGACACACAGCTCTGCAGTGTGTGTGTGTGTGTGTGTGTGTGTGTGTGTGTGTGTGTGTGTGTTGAAGAGCACCACATTCCTAGTACCCTGGAGATGCTCAGCTCTATTACAGCTCTTGAGAGAGGAAGTGGGAGAGAGAGCAGATGGGCCGACTGTGTGGCGAGGGGATGATCAGGCGGAGGAAGAGAAGCAAGGAGCAAAGAGAGGGAGAGAGGGCAGAAATTACTTTTGCTCTGCTCTGCATCACATGATTAACTCCCTCTTTATCTTTCCTTATTCTCTGTCTTCTGCAGGGAATCATTTCCTCTCCCCTCATCCTCTCTCATGGCCTGTAATCCACACCAGAGTGGCTCCGCTGTGTTCAATGCTGCTGTACATGCACGTGTATTTATTTTCTTTAAATGCAGGCGTGTGTATCTGTTCCCCTTAAAAAGAGAGACTGAAAAACTAGCAACTGCATTATGTGTTGGAAATAACTCCAGCACTAAAGCCACGTGACTGAAGTCATAAGCAATAAACAATCTTATTGAATTATACACGGGTGTGAACCACAGCCGGCAACGTCATGTGTGGACCCAGAACAGAAAACAGAAACTCGTTCAGGTATCGGGTCAAACTGTTAAACAAAATCATAAACATAAAATCTGTCATGAAAACAGTGCACTGCCATCAAAGCAATGTGAGCCAAAGATGTTGTATCTTTGGTTTTTTAAACAGCTTTAAACGCAATCTGAACCAGAATAGTTTCAAAGCTGAACCGATCGACCCATGTAGTCACAGCTAACATCTGGTCCGTGGCCCTACGGACAGTAACTCGTCGACCTCCTGGAGCCTGTGACGTCCAGGTCACTTTTTGCTCGTGTTTATTACCCGGTGACATTCTGTAACTCTACTCGCTGGGGTGAACGTGTCCCACAGCCAGGTCGGGTCAGGCACAGGAGACATGGGGAATCAAGAGCGCTGGAAAACCCCAGTCGCATCCAATTGAGCGAGATACAATGTGGGTCAGTTCAGAATGGCTGGGAGTACAAAATGAGCTGTAATGAGATTTAGGAGTTGGCGACAATGGGTGCTGTACTTACAAAGTTTCCATTTTTTTAAAGGTCACAGTTTCCCTAGACTATGTTAACTTATTTTTTTTTTGTTATTTAGCGGCATGGCCTTTTTTTTTTAACCTGCTGCAGCTCAAACAGAACCCTACATGACCTTGACAAGGACTTTTAAAATAAGTATGCAGAGAGCAGATAGGGCTGTAATCATACTATGAGTCTACAGCAGTCATCAGATTACACCAGGCAACACAGCGCTATAACTGGCAAAGTACCGGGTTAAAGAGGAGCTGTATCAGAAACAGTCATCACAATGTAAAGGAAAGCTCTCCGACAGGATCATGTAGAGGTGACGTGGGACTGCGCGCAGGAGCTGCTAGTTTTACTGCCACAAAGTCACAGATCATCAATCTGTCAATACCAGGACCTCCCGTCCGATTTCACGCCCGCTGAAACATGACTACACAGAAACAAGGTGTCTGAACTTTAACAGAACTGATGCTGCTGTCGCCCGATACTGTTTCAAGTTGATGTTGTGTCAAAACATATCAGAGAACGGCTGCCCCGTCTCCCTCACCGTGCTGAATGATGCCGTGCTCGAGGAGCCTCCGTCCGAGCCGCTCCGCCTCCTCCCTGCTCGCCATCTCGCCCTCCTGCAGCAACCAGTCGATGAACTCCGAGGCCAACAGCGTCCGCTCGAATGTCCCACCCTCCTCCTCCCTGGTCTGTAAGAGGTTGTTCTCTGTGTTCATCAGCCTGTTGGGAGAAAAGAGCAAACTTTTGTTACTTTCATTGTACATAACTTAACTGCACTGCAATAAAAAAAAGCAATCTAATCCAAAAACAACCAATGCTGGGGTGAAGTTAGAGAGTAAATCCAGCAATTGGAATTAATTCACCTTTTTTTTTAGCATATTAGTGCAGTATTTTGTTCTTGATTACATGCTTATGTCTCCATTGTAATGACTGGTGTGTAGTGTTATGTACTTTCTTGTACCGCACCGTAGCAAAGTTTGGATAAGCACTCAAGCCACATACTGCAAGCGGAGGCACTGAGAGCAAATCTTAAGGCTTAATTCATGTTACAGTAATCCTCATATCTAATGCACCGGAGCCACAGATCAGACTTGAGTGATGACAAGGTAATTACGCCAAGAGAAATCTTCTAGATCTGCTTCACTGGCACTCAAAGAAGAAGGTTCGACTTTGTGTACTCAGTCGGCTGTAAGAGCTCAAATAAGAGTCTGTTGCACAATAGTGAACACAGGCTTCTTATTCAAGTACACACATGAACAAAACCGATTTGCTGACTCTCTCCATATTCTTCACAACATTCAAACATGCGCCTCATACCCAAAGAACCACCTAGTTCAACAATATAAAAGCAGCCCTGCAGTGCTCAGAAGACCTGCACATGTCTAAACATGTGTTAGCAATGAACTGTACCATCAAAGCGGTTTTTTTTGTTTGGTTTGGTTTTTGGCACAAGTTTTATTCCCACAATCAGCATTAGTGGCTATAAATCATTCACTCAAACGATCACGTCTTCACACCTAGTGAGACGGAGACAGACAGACTTAATCACAGATGCAAGAGCAGCCTGGGAAAACTTGTGGTGAAGCTCGAAAAATGTTCTTAACTGAAATTATGAAAACCTAGATGCTGTCAGACAAATACACTGGCCTTTCGCAATATTTCAACAAATTGACAAATCCCATGGTCGCGGGATTTAGGCTCCTGGCTATGAAACTATAACAACCCTGTTAGGCCGGATCCCAACGGGACAGAGGAACCTGTACTGTCTGTCAGAGAACAGATCATTGTAAAAACCCTTGTTCATTTGAACAATTCTATAAGATCAGTCTGTCAGTCAAGACACAAATATGGTTCTCTAGTGAGAAGGTTGATAGACAACGGATCAAAGAATAGTTTGACATTTTGTGAAAATACGCCCATTCATCATGCTGAGAGTGAGATGAGAAAATTGATTACACATGTCTTTTTGGTAGGAAGGAAGCAACAGGCAGGAGAACGTTCGCCAAAGGTAATAAAAGCTTCTGGCAACTGTTCCTGTCCCCATAAAAAAAATATCATTTTTACTCTAACAGTTTTTTGCTTGAATTGAACAAATAAGACATAACGAGTTCATATGTGAGCTTTGGAAGTGCTAGTTAGGCAAATGTGCTTCCTTTGGACCAAACTAACCGTTTGCCACATTCCTATCTTTAAGCTCAGAAGCTAACCGGCTGCTGGCAACGGCTTCATATTGTAACGACTACATCTTTTTCATATATAGTTACGTTTGAATGTTTGGCGCCAAATTATGACGGGAGCCGAGGAGAAAGTCAAGCGATGTTGTACAAAAAGGGAGTCAGACATTTTATCCGATTTCTACACAAGAGGCTGCCGTTTGTTTTCTGTTTGAAACCAAAAGTCATTACTTTTTCCTTTATCCATAATGAGAATTTTTTTTTTTTACTGGCATGTATACACAGATACTCCACACTGTGTATAGTATTAACTGACTTAATAGCCATGTATGGATCAGGCGAGGTTGTTGTGCCATGAAAAAGCCATGAGTTTGTCCACTGTTTATACAGTTCATGGGGGAACATGTTATAGAATAGTAGCAAAACCATCAGTGCAACAGAAGGACAGGTAGTTTTGATCAAGCTAAATGCTGATTGTAATGTGTAAAAATTAAAATTGATGACACCTAAATCAAATGCAGCCTGTAAAAAAGCACCGTCTCTGCAAAACGCCTTTTGATTGTGTTCAGTCCCTTCAGCCTGTACCGTCGTCTCAGTGTGGTCCATTAAACTGAGACCTGACGGTCCAGAGAAAGCCGCAGGCCCACACGTCAAAAGGAGAATTACACTGTCATTAAACGTGGTCCCAGTGAGACAAGGCATTCTTCAAATTTCAGCCCTAAATTGGCTTAAAAAGAAAAATAGACCACCAGATTAAACATACAGTGATTAAGAAAAATGGTCTGAGGTCCACACCCAGGACTCCTCGAGTCAACACACTGCAGAACACAAATCCTGTTTCGATGTCAAATCTTGATGGATTGGGGATGTTTAGTGGGGCAACTCTTGTGACCCACATTGGCAGCAAACATCGTAATGCAAATGTTGAGAGAACATGGACATAATGTTCGACCAGACCAGGCTGGGTAAATAATGCCATTTAACCCATTTAAACATGTTAAGTCAACGGATCGTGTTGTGTTAGCTCAAAGGGATTAACTGTACTGCACCTCGAGGTAAAACACAATATATTTGAATAATGGATTTTTGACTATTACAGGAGGTTTTGCATGATGTATGACTGTATATATACAGTATGTAAACGGATCATTGACAACTTCAAGTGGGACGAGGCAAGCTGCCATGACCTGGATTCAGTGCAGGTGTTCAGTCAGCGTACCTAACTCGGCCTGAGTAGTGTACACCGAGTCACGGTTGTAGGATGACCGGGCTTTTTCCCTGCTCTATCACTTAGTGTTGCATAAAGGTGGGGCTCCGATGACCCCCTAGGGCCATAGGCCCAAAAAAAATCTGATTTTAAATGGTTACTTACAGTAAGGGAGAGCACTACACAGTGAGAAACTCAGAATACTACAAAGCATAGTCATACTTCAGAGACGCTTTGTCAGATACATGCTTTAGAAAATACAACGTTACTTTATATTAAAAAAACTATGGATTATAAAAACATCAGACCTGATTCAGTGGTTTACATGGGGGTTTCGCCTTTAATTATTCATCACAGAACCTAAGTGATTTCTGAGTGGAGCAAAAGTGGAGTAAAATCCAGTTGCAATCAACCACTTTTGTCTTATTCATTTCAAGGAGTGGCTAAACAACACACGAAGAGCCCAGACTAAAATGTCACCAATGCAAAAATATATACTAGTTTGCCCACAGCTATTGAGTTTCAATCACAGCAGTAATATTTACTGAGTCCCAGTGAGGGTCTACTGGACACTGCAGGGTATTAAGATGTACTTCTTCCTGTCAAGCTCTGAGTCTCTCAGGGAAAATGTTGAAAAATGTGTGAAAAAATAAAGGTGCGCCTAATTGAATGTTTATATATGCAAAAACATTTCCCCATTTCACCAGCCCTTTCCATATGCTGGGTGGAAACCTCAAAGCTAAATGACGCCCAACTGTATGTATTTCTGTTAGATAAAGTACACAGATTCCATGTACTCTAGACCCGACAAGATCTGAACCTTGACCGACATAACTTCCTCATATCAGACACATTTTACTCATACAGCTCTTAATCCCAGTTACAGTGTGCAAACAGAAAAACTCATGGAACAACAGACGAAAGATAACGTTACTGTATTTAATCACTGCACAGATTAGCTAAATTGTACTTCAATCTACTGTGGCCCAGTGAAAACATGAAATGTTCTAATGACTTTATTGTAAAGCTTCTTTTCTAAATTGCCCTGCGTGCTGTATTTTGTTCTATATAATACTCTGTCACCAGTTACTCGTACGGATCGACTCTGGCATGCAGAGCAGCTGATGTAATTATCCAGCCATTATCAATTGTAAGTTCCAATTGTAAGTTCCTCTAAATATTCATCTTTTTTTCAGTTTTATATCTGTGGCACACAAGAGAAACCTGTGTAATGTTTAGAAATGAAAGGTTGAATTCCTCTCTTTTGATTTAACAGCATTTATATATCTGATAAAAAAAAAGGTGTGATGGATGTCTGGGAAGATCAGAAGCGGTCGCCAGAAATGTGTACGTAAAAATTGGCAGTTAATGGGCTAAAACAAGCAAAGCCACCAGTACAGTCCTTTCAAATGTGCTGGTGAGAGACAGATTCTTTGTTGTTGTAAACAAAGCCGTGACCCACGGACTCCATAGGCAGCATTGTCTGTCTCTTTCACTCTGTCACACGCACTGAAGGGCACAATGATGGAGCAAATGTTGATGCGCAAACAATTCGATTACGTAGTTTGCAAATGTCAGGGGAGACGCATCCGCGGAGCTTGAGCTTGAATTTGTGAAGTAGTTCAAGTAGTGTGAATAACACTCATAATAGAGGCTAGGAAGATGGTGTTAAAAGTTCTCTGAACTGAAGTGACTTCAAAACTGAACTGGAAAATCCATCCAGCCCTTATCTATAATGCTTATCCTGCGAGGGGGGCTGGGGTCAAACTCAGCTGACATTGGGCGAGAGGCGGGGGCTGGTCACCAGCGGATCGCAGTGTTTACATATAAAGACAAACCACTCACATTAACATTCACACCTACAGTCTCCAATTAACCTAAAGCTGGAGTACCCGCAGAAAAGCCACGCAGACACGGAAAAGAAAATGCAAACTTCGTGAGTTAAAAAGTGAAAAGTTAATCTCTCTCTCACACACACACACACACACACACACACACACACACACACACACACACACACACACACACACACACACACACACACACACACACACACACACACACACACACACACACACACACACACACACACACACACACACACACACACACACACACACACAAATAAAAAAGTCCCCATAGCGAACAAGGCTGTAAAACATTGTCTAATGGACCCTGTTGCCTAGGAACTGCTGTCAAAACAACAGTTGGGAACTGTCTTCCTCTGGTTTCGATTGTTTATTGGACCTTGTGTGTGTTGATTTGACAACAGACAGCATCAGAGATCGATGTGTGAGGCTGTTTATCTCTGTGGAACTGACTGTGGGTTATGATCACATGAGTTGGTACAGTGGTTGTATATAGATCTGTGAAAAAAATGGTGCAGTCCAGTGTTTATGTCCCAGGTGGAGAGAAAAGAGTAACTTGGTAACATGTTGCTACATTTGAACATAAGTCTTTGCCAGAGCCAAACCAGAATCCTCAAAACCTGACCAGGGCCGCGTCGTCCTGCGTCGCCAGCGACTGCAGCGTGTGTTTGTGTTGCCAAATCTACTTTTGTCTACAAGCACTGAATTTATGGCAGAAAAAAACAACAACATTGATATAAAAAAGAGCCAAAATTGTGGTTGAGCTACTCTGACTAAAATCCACAAAATCCCCCCAAAAATTGAGATCCTGTTCCTTATGAGAGAAGGCTGAAAGGCTGCGGCCACTCCTGAAGCTCTGTGAGCTGTTTGCTCGTAAAGTAAGTCACGTTGGCCATTTCAAGCTTCAATTTGAATTTCAAAAAATAGCTTTTGAGTTTGTACCAACAAACACTGGGTCCCAACATTTGAAACATTTCATGCATGAGCCAAGACAGCATAGTATTTATCTAATAAAAATAACTCTTAAGTCCTGAGACTGTATAAAAACCAAAGTATGAGTGTGACCTGGCAGACATTTTTAGAAGTCAAATTCCCACTCAAGACTACAACGTGTATTTATATTTATAAGCGCTGGAATTTAGTTGAATCTTTGCAAACCTCTTACCAAAGAACCAAACCATGTGCTGGTGTGCATTTATGAAAGCAAGCAGCACATACAACAAGAGGGAGATTGTAAGATAGTTTTCACTTAACCTTTGCATCAAGCACAAGTGACTGGGAGAAAGTTGTTGTTGTTGTTGTTGTTGTTGTTTTCTACTTTTACTTGTGCCGTGAAATCACAATTCAACTTCACCATCAAGCAACCACCAGAGCAGGCTTGAGGTAAGTGTGTGTGTGTGTGTGTGTGTGTGTGTGTGTGTGTGTGTGTGTGTGTGTGTGTGTGTGTGTGTGTGTGTGTGTGTGTGTGTGTGTGTGTGTGTGTGTGTGTGTGTGTGTGTGTGTGTTTGCACCATGGTGATTACATAAATAAACTGCTTTGAGAGCTGAGATGACAGATGCCCCCCCGGACTATTTCTTCCTCTTATGCAACTGTGGTTCCAAGTGTATGTATGTGTGTGTGTGTGTGTGTGTGTGTGTGTGTGTGTGTGTGTGTGTGTGTGTGTGTGTGTGTGTGTGTGTGTGTGTGTGTGTGTGTGTGTGTGTTGTCAGACATGACAAATAGGCCTCTACACGATGTCACAATGGGCTCCTAAACTCTGTTGGTCTCACACTGTATGTTTTGAAGCACAGAAATGCAGTTTGGTCATATGACAAAGAGGTGGCAAGGTGATCTGAATTGTACAGATGCCACTAATAAACCAGCAGATTGGAAAGAGGACATGCACAGAGGAAGACTTTGGCGTTTCTATAGCAACAATTAGTAGACTATCATCCCCATTGGAGAAACAGTAAAGGTGGTACAAAGCTGAAGACAAACAAAAACATTCCCATTAGTGGCGTCCTCTCCTCTCCTCTACATCCAGTCTGTCTCTGTGTCACCTCTGGTCACATGTTTTTCTCTTAACCGGATTTTTCCCTTCCTGCAGCCTTTCAACGTGGACAAAAACGTCTTATGCCCAAATAAAATGCACTCTAATCTAAACAAAACAAAATTCTCTAAAAATGAACAACGGTGCCATTTCTGACGTACTCTGACAGCAGGCCGAGGAGAATGCCAGCGACTCTCACACAGGTAAACAGAGAGGGAGGCGCGCGCCTCGTGGCCGTGAAGCTCCAAAATTTCTACCAGCATCAAATAATGTTGTGATAGCTCACAGAGCATCGCATCAGCTGGTTTCACCAACTCTTGCAAGCAATCAGTGCAGTGGAGTAATGTGGGCTAAAGGAGGGATGCCCCGGCAGGAATGTAGAGGACGGGAGTGGATGAGATACCACAACACATCCTTGAGTTTTTATAGCTGAATTTAGGTCTGTATGCATTTCATCAGTTACAAACAACATCATGCGCATGATCAAAAAGTCGATTTGTTGTGTTTCTTAACAACTAAAACACACCAGCAATGAATCAACAGCAACTCATGGTTTCATCACACCAGAGAAAGTGCATTATTTTAAATTCTGAGCTCGGCTAAAAAAAGGCTCAAGGCTTCAACTTCATGATTACCAAACAACACTGGGTGGGGAACCTCCAGGCCGTGTCCAGCGCGTGAGACAATTCATAACTACACAGAAAGCAGCTCAGAAATGCAAATGTATTGTTTCCCATTCATTGTTTTAGATCAAAAGAAAATAACAAAATAGAAGGACTAACGTGTCCTTCGCGGTGGTTCCCTCTGGCCATATGCCGGTCAGGTCACAGTCAGGGTGAACCAAACAACACATGGAGCTGGCCTACATCATGCGACTGCGTGCAAAAGAAAACTAGATGTGGAATGTCGCATTTTCCATGAGAAATGGACAAACGATTATGTTTTTTTCTATTAAAAGCCAGTGCAAAGGGAGACGCTCAGAGGGATGAAAAAGGCCGATCTCAAGCATCGTTACACAGGCAGCTAAACTCGACGAGTTGCTAAGACAATAGCTCGCGGATCATGTTAACGCTCGTTTGCGGAGGTTGACGACCAACCAGAAGCTTTCACAAGACACATTCTGACAATTTTTTCGTGGCGGCTGAGCGAATAGCCAGGAGGCAGAAACCTCGACCAGAAGGAGTCCCCTTGTTGCCGCCGCAGAGCTGCTAGAACCCGACAGAGTAAAACTGTGCATTGTGTGCAAACACTGTGCATTGTCTTACTCTGCCAGACCGAAGGCCTGCTGTGATATCTGAGTACGCTGCTGACTTTGCAAAACTCCTTCACGCATTTGGAGAGCGGTTTGGGGAAAAACAAACAAGAAGGAACTGTACAACATTTGTTGAGTTGTTAAACGTGGAATCAGCTGATGTGAAAACCTGCAACGAAACTCTCCTCCTTTAAATGTACTACGCTACTGAGGTGAAAGACAAAATCGATCAAAAGTCTTTTCATTTCTTTCAATCCTTCGTACAGCTTCCGTATGAAGAAAAAAAAACAGGGAATCACTGTGTTTTTGCGTGTGAGTACATACTTCTCATATATCCTCTGGCCCCTCATGAAGACCTTGGCTTCACTGTCCAACGGGAAAGTACCGTCGTCCTTGCGGAAGCGGTAAAACAACTTCAGGTCTTTGAACTCCCGGTGCTCGTCACACACTAAAAATGAAAAAACAAATGCATAGAAAACAACAAGGATTTTAGGATTATCAAGAAAGAACAGGAAGAGTTTGGTGCCAACTGCCTGACAAGAACCTGAAACTATATGTATATGTACACAAAGACAAAACACTAATGGACACAGACGAAGGTACAGGCAAACTTAATGCTTTCCTGTCAGACTGTCACTAGACTTAAAAAACATAAAAACCTGTTTCATGTTCATGCCTCGGGTAAATTGTACAACGTGAACATTTACTTTACAGCTAAATCCATTTACATTAATTTCACCCAACTGTCGGCTACAGAGGTAATTTAGGTCACAGCCAGCTTGTGCTGGTTATGTTTTTAATAAAGCAGACACTAAAATCGAAACAAAATCAAATCACTAATCCTCTGCTGGGATAAGTTACAATTTACTTGGTTTTGTTTAAACATCAACTAAAGAGAAAGAGGGAGCCACGCCTCCTGTCTCACACTCACACACACACACACACACACACACACACACACACACACACACGAGTCTCACCATGGTGAATGATGCACTGGTCCAAAAGTTTCTGCATAATCTTGATGGCCGTGTCTCGCTCCGAGGCCTCCTTGTGTTCAATCAGCCAGTCGATGAGCTCCTTGGCCACGAAGCAGTTTGGGTACGTTCGCAGGTGGTGCCGCCGGTCCTTGATCACCTTCCCCTCGTGGAGTCGCAGCCTGCAGGGCGGCAAACGGGGGAGGGGGGGGGGAAGGGTTCTTAAACATTCTCCGACACGATTCCTTAAAAACTAGAGGAGGACCTTTGTTGTGTTTCGTTCGACACCTGTGAGGCAGGTGTGACACATGCGTAAAGGGGGCAGTATGACCAAAAAATCCACATCAACATAAATGCACACGATCACTTTAATTATGACAAATTTACCATAAAAAGTTAAAAACAACGTCAAGGTGAAAAAAGTATTTTCATATAACTTTAGGGCCCCTGAAAAACTGCGATTTCACACAAACGTCACACGTTGACGATGCTTAATGCATTTGGAAAGTGCATTTAGGCTCTAGTAGCATCAGTCTATATTTTCCTTATGGTCAACAAATCCAATGAAAAGATCACAACCGACGAAGCAGTCTGTCTCCTACTACTTCCTCCCCTCCCCACCCAGTCTGTGGCCCCAAAACCCCGTTTGTAGCCTACATTTCCTGCTTTAGTTACCCATGTGAGCAAGTCTTTATGATACACAATCATTAAACTCTCAGCTCTGGTTAAAATCCATGGTATTCAAGCACTGCAGCCAACGGGGATTTCTAACGTGACTATATTACATGCTGACATGAGAAACCTCTCATGCTTCTGTGGATGGACCTGGACGCTAGTTTCTCATCGTCACGGTGACCTCTTCCTGAACCTGAGCATGGTGAAACAGCCCACCGCAGTCTCGGCCGTGCTTCCTGCAGCCAGCCAGTTCCACTCCATGCTGGGTCTGTGTGCAGCTGGCAAGGATCACGTTGGATTAGAAATGACAGGCCCGGCCCCAGAAAAGACCCACCCACTGTTCTGCTGTTCAGGACTCGAGATGGGCAAACCACTGTCCGAGGGAACAGACCTCGCGTCCAACCAGGCCCAGCATCCTCCTCTCTGCGCGGCTGCAGCTTCGGAGGGTTTTTTTCAGTCTCATCCCTTCGAACGGAGCTGGAAGCTGAATCGTCAATCCTGCCGTTTTTACTTATAAGAGGCTTAGTTGTCAGACGTGTCGAAGTTGCCCTTTTTTTTACTCTGCTGGTTACTTTCTGTATTAGCATTTCTTTAAACTTGCGCAGGATCTAACAATGCCAGATGGGGGCATATCTGAACGAGACTCCCGAGCCCAGCCTGAGGATCAAGTCGCAGACTGAGGACATTCACGAAGCCTCACTCTCTCGATCACAGTCCGACATTGTGCCACAAACCGTCTATTCAACACTGCGAGCTGGTCACAAGACTTATTGCGGCAGCTGCATGCGTCTGTGTATCATGATAGCTGTCTTTCTCTCGGCCTCTCAGCCCCGCTGTGCCTGGAGCAGATCCACTCTGAGACATGAGAGGTCAACCTTGCGGGACGCAAATATGTGATAAGGTTATTATTTATTTATTTTTTGACCAGTGTTATCAGTGCCAGGAACTGTGTCAGTCGTGTTCCATGAGCTGGACCCGTGATAAAACGATCAAACAAAGGCGTGGATTAGGCACACTCCCTGCTCTTACACTATAGCTGCGTTTCATATCAGGTCTTATTTTGGCTTCATGAACACTGCTGGTCACAATACTAAATTGACTGTCACTTCCTCACTGCCCCGTGTAATCTTTTATTTTGAGAACTATAAATTCAGGACAAAGCAGCGAGTCAAGGTAAAACACTGAGGGAGAACATCAATCATTAAACTGCCCAGTGTTTGAGTTTGTGCGTGTGTGTGTGTGTGTGCACTCTGCACTAAGACGAAGGCCTAGTCCACGTACATGTATGGGGTTTTTGTTTTTTTTAACCTTTCAACATAGGTTAAAGGAACTTTAAGGCCTTTCATCCACACACAAACTGAATTTTGGGTAATGGAAAACAGACCTTGAACAAAAAGTTCTTCCAGGCTGAAGATGTTCAGACTGATTTCGGTGAAGACATGTAGACGGAAAAGAGTCTACAGCCGTGCTGGAAGTACTGTGAGGCTCTGGGGAATCATGAATAGCTGTATCAAATTTAATGACAATCTGTCGCTGTTGACATATTTCAGTCTGGACAAAAAAGCAGTGGACCGACCGACATAGCAACATGCTGATGGCGTGTCTGAAAAAAACTCTCTCAAGTGTCTGCAGAAGAGGCAGTAAAGACAGAGGGCAAGTCTCATATCATGTCACAATCTCGAGTCCCTTTCCCCCAGAACAGCAACGTCTCGGAGGAGTCGGGGACAGCCACCGCAACCAACCCCTTCGTTCACTGACACCAGCCACACTGCCAGCTGGCAGCCTCAGTATACAGCTGTGCCAGGGACACCGACACCGACACACACGCACACACACACACACACGCACACACACACACACACACACACACACACACACCGACAAACAGTGAAACACACAGTTGGTGCTGAGCAAGACGACCCTGACGAGAATCTCCAGACACAAATAGTAATCTCTCGTGTTACTTTTTATGGTTCTTCGGAGCGAGGTCAGTGTCACAGCAGGAACTTCAACAGTACAAATTCATCGCAACCAGATGGAATAAACAATTCCGTGTTTTCCTCATAGTTCAGTGGGGGGGGGGGGGGGGGGGGGGGGGGGGGGGGGGGGAAGCTGAAATTCCTGGCATTGGTGCCATGCTTCACCTACTGAGCCTCTATTCATCGCTGGTGAGCGTGAGCCCGGGAACGCCAGCGGCATTATGGGGCCTTTCTACAGCCCGTCCTGATGGGGTCAATAGACAGGACATGGTGATGATGTATATAGTGAGTTGGTACACGTATGACTGAAGCAAGAAAGAAATCTATCATGTGTTCGGTCCTTAAAAACAGCTGAGCCAAAGAGGACCCTGTAGAATCGTAGAGTCTAAAATGTGTGTATGTGGTGGAGGTGAAGCGTGTGGGGGCTGTGCAGGCTGCAATGGGGTCAACATTCTCACTACTGTACATTTACAGTAAGAGAGAGATACTGTACATGTGTGACCACTGACCTGCCGCAAACATGATTACAACACACGTTTCTCATTCAGTGTCTCATGTCCCGTCATGTTCTCGTTCGTCCTGATCCAGGCCACAACAACACGCATGACTTGGCACGCAACACTAAACGAGGGGTTATTAATATTCAGAATACTTCTCCGACTGTCGGATCCACTGCATGGTGGCCGCAGATCCGGTGGTCGATGTTGCAGACGAGCTTGACATAACAAAAACAACAAAAAAATGAAGCAGCTTTCCCCTCACACAACGTGTGACCCGCAGCAGCCCACACCCAAGGTCAGCGGGGGGCGGGGGCGAGCGAGCCCGACCTACCTCAACTGCTCTCCGGTGACGAGCACCTCGGCCAGCCGCTCCAGCTCCGCAGCCTTCTTCTGCATGGTGTTCCCGACCCCGTCCATCTCCCTGCTGACACAAGAGGTCGTTTACGTCACCGAGCAGCCACATTTACACCGTGGCAAAGCCGCTGCCGCATGAATTCACCAAAGTGTGCAGCGGTTTGTTTTTGGATCTCGAAGCTGACGGACGGAAAAAAAACAACGGCAAACGTGCGTCCGCGATGCACGTGACGCGCCGTGGAACACAACGCGCAGACGAGTCCGTCTCTCACCCTTCGAGCACCATGGAGAGCAGCGCAATGCGAGTGTGTGGGTCGGATCCGACGGCGAACGGGGAGGACTGCTTTCACTCCATGTCAGCAAACACATGTGCAACAACAATGCGGGCGGTGAAAGGTCCCAGCCCCGACCTCCTCAGTGCGCCAGCGGCTCCCATCAACGGCTGTCACACTTTGGAATTCCTCGAGAGAGAGAGAAAAAAAAAACCTCCGCCGGGCTCCGAAACAACTACACGCTCACGCACACATCCGACGCACGCTGACACTTTCCCCTAATGAATCCGTGTTTCATCCGCAGCTCGCCGGAGGAAAGCGCCCGGTGGAGAGAACAGCACACACACACGCACGCGCGCGCGCACACACACACACTACGGGAGCGACGCACGTTTTGCTCCGCGGCGCAGCGCGGCGCAGTCACTGCCCCTCCACGGAGCGCCCGCATTGGGAGGACTCGCCTGTCGTCATCGGGTGGGCGTCGACCGGGAGGGGGCGGGGTTACAGAGGCGTTGTTGGGTGTGTTGAATTCTCACACCGTCGGGCACTGGGAAGGTCCTGCCAGCGATGAGATGGGGACGGGTGGGGACATTTTCATTTCAGCCCTAGTTATTATGCGTTTTGTAATGTAAAAAGACCGAACGTGCATTCGTGATGACTCACTACTAAAAAATGTTAACATGGAGAAACTATGTTCAAATTGTGTCCTATATGCCCAGTAATTGAAGATGAGAATGAAGGATCTCTATAAAATTGCAGCAATACAATAAACAGGCAGATGATATATTATTCCCACATACATAAAATTCACATTTTCTTTAAAAAATTGTTTAAGCAAATTGTGAGGTGATAAATAGATGGTTTGAGACAGAACCAGACTGCATGAACTCTTTTTTTCAACTGTAGAAATCACAAGGGAGAAAAAAATGAATTGATAAAAATAAAACCCAAAGCAGATTTTAATCTTTAAGAGAAATTTTAATGCAATATGCCGCCTGAATATCTATGTGAAGTAACTGACTGCATGTTAGTTTAGTATTCCCAACATTCACAGCATGTGAAAGTTTTTTGTATCTGAGGTGATCTTATAACCAACGCTTCCACTCGGGACAGATGAAGTCATCTGTCTTTTCATTGGCCACTTTGGTGAGTATGTATGGGTTAGGGTGTATGCATTCTGCAGAGTAATGGTCTTTTGTGAATGTTCTTACTGTATAACTAATAGCTTAAACCTTCATTTTTATTAACATGACCACACCTACATGCTGGTGCCAAACAAAACCCACACTGGAGAGCTTGAAAAGAAAAACAAAATCTGTTATAGATTAATGAGGCCTTGACTTAACCAAAGGATTTTCTGACTTGTACACAAGTTCTAACTCAGTAGGCTATAGGAAAGGACACTTCACTGATCACTTTGTCTTCAGGTTTACGTCCGTGGTGACACAAGGCAGTGAAGAGTTTATTTTCAGTTCCGTGACCTATTCAAAGATTAACAGGCTAGTGTCCTTGTCAGAACTGGTAGCATGAGGCTTTACCTGCACCCCAATCAGGCTGCACAGGTAGTCCAACTCCTCCAGAATGGCACATCCATACGTGCGTTCGCAAGATGGTTTGCATCAAGTGATGCCAAGTATCGCCACAGACCGCCCAGGAGCTCACTGATGCCCTGGTCCAGGTCTGGGAGGAGATCCCCCAGGATACCATCTGCTGACTCATCAGGGGCATGACTTTCAGTGGTGAAGCACCAAATTCTGGGGCCTGTACATAAGCAGCCTCTGGGAAAAAAAAAGAAAAAAAACAATAAAAAAGAAAACATTTAAAATTAAAGATGATCTTTTTCAATAGCTCACTTATTATTGGATTTATTGACATCAAACCAGCTCTTATGTGTCTGGGATATTGAAATATGGAACCTTGAAATATAAATATTAAAGCAAAATGCTCACTGATAAGGATGCTAAGGGATTTGTGTAATGGAAAAATAGATTAGGCCATGTCTCTATCACAGTGTTCTGCTGGCTACAGGTGTGTGTATTTACTTATCAGATTTATGGGTTAATGAATGTTCATTCCTATTCTCGATAATTGTTAAATTAGCTATCCTTGTTAGTGTAAGGATCAAAGGTATACATTCCTGTGATCTAGTGTACACACTATACACACTCCTGAAATCAAAGGATCATAGGCATACATACTCCTGTGATTTGGCACACACCCACTCTTGAGATCAAAGTCATCAAAGGCTAAGAACTGGGATCTCAGACATACACCAGCGAAGGTACAACTTCCTAGGGAGAAGCACGCACGCACGCGCACGCGCAGGGGCAATACACACTACTGAGTCACATGATGTGACTATGGGGTGCTCAGATGGTTGCAGTTCACAACTTCACCACCAGATGCCGCCAAATATTACAGACTGTTGCAGAGCAGATATAAAGTCCTACGAACACTTCATGTCCCCAGCTTCCTCTTACATCCTCTGCATCCTGAGTTAGACTGAGGAGAATTATAATATCAAGCTATGACCATTATTAGAGCCTTTTTCTCCATTTTTTCTCCAACTTTCTGGGATGGAAAAAAAGAACATTATATTGTTCGCAAGTGAATTTTTCATTTCAAATCAAAGCCAAATCAAACATGTAAGTCTTTCATTTGCAATGCATTTATTAAATATATTCTTTACAGCACATGTGTAAATGTTTGCTCTTCATCTTAATTTGCAGTCGGCTATGAAAGAAGGACCTCAAATGATATTAAAGTATTAAGTTAGTAAACCGAAGACAAAAAACATTTGGATGACAAAGGTATCAGCAATAAAAACTTCACTCAAATTAGTATTAAAGGAGTTTTGCACACATGAAACAAAAGGAAATTCAAGACCAACTATTATCTCCTTTAAGTATACAATTTTGTAATAAAATACATAGGTCTGCAGGTCTAATACCAACCTCTTTGGTGCATAGAAAACTCACATGTATCTCTAAGTGCTAACAGGCGGCATGTGACAAACGTCGACTGTTTTAACCTGACAATCCTCAGCATTCTTGCTTAAGCTTAACAAAAAGGAAATGTCCTAAAATTATTTTGAGTTTACGAAGGCATGGTAACCTGGAGGATAATGAAATTGTTCAACATTTCTTTGAAATGGTTGTGTTCAGAAGTTATTATCAGATATAACTTATTCCATACCAGTGTTTGCATTTGAAATATTAACCTGCAGCTCAACACAATGAGGCCTTTCTATGTCGTCAGTTCCTCCAACGCAACCACTGGTAACCACTGTATGGAGAAAACAAACACATCAGATTCAAATAAAATTCAGTAATAAAAAACACATTGTGTCTTCCTTATGTATAAATATGCACAAACTGTTAATATTGCATGGAGAAACTTGTTTCCTCCTTCTGGAGAGGAGGAAGAGTCGGCATAAAAAAACAATATCCTTTCCTGATTGCATGAAGCAGTGTCACATTACTGAACCGATACTCATCAAACGACAGTAGATCAGTAGATTATCCTTCCTATCCAACTGAAACATTAGGTACCAGCCATTTCTGTGGATTTCACCTTCGCATTGTTTTTTGTAAATTATCATTAGTAGAACCTTTGGACAGAGGATTTGCAGATCCATTTTGAACTTTAATTTCACAGCAGAAATGTGTATGTGGAGAAATAGGCACACTGTATCTAAAACAAATTGACTATAAGATATTTACAGCCAATGCAACTGATATTTAAATACAAAATAATCACATGGCAACACTTCTGCAAAGTTGGTATGGAGCAGGTACCGCGCAATGCTTCACTGCATTCAAAGTAGGCTTTTGGTAGATTACAATTCTTCATTACTGGGTCGTAACCTCTTTAGGTTCTACATTATGAAGACTTCATTATAGCTCCCATCCAAATACACATCTAACCATAGTATAATTTGAGGCATTAAATCGATCAATCCTCTACAACAAGAATTGTACATTTCTGCTCCTGCAGTTCAAGTCACTCTTTGGCAGTTGTTTATTACATCCACCAGGTGTCCTCCTTCGCCCACAGGAGTGTTAGAAGGAGGAGGCGGGGATGGAAGAGGAGCAGCCAGGCTCGATGTGCTTCAGGTGGCAGGAGTGGCAGAGAAGGTGGCCGTTCAGTGGGTAGCAGCGGTGACCCTCCTCGTCGTTAAGCTCCATCTTACAATCCTAAAGAGCACAGATGAGGAGAGGGATGAGTGGCTCGCATCCACAGGATGACACTGAGCAGACAGAATAGAGGATAATTGGTCTGATTTCTGCTCTGTGTTGACCTCATTTCCAACCACTGACAGATTGCCTTACTAAAATAGCATAGTACAACAACTGAAGTACTGGACAGCAGTAATTGCAATAGAGTACAAAGTCCAACAAACACAGGCATTATTTACAAGAGGTTTATCCCTACATTTAAGAAAATATTGAAACTCCTGACCATTAGTAAATCTTTTATCTGCCTCATTAATTACAGTTTCAAGAATGAAATCTGTCTGCGTGTTGATGTTTCTCCTTGAACAACTTGAACAACTTGAACAACAGCGCACTGATATTTATTTACATGAAGTGAACGATCAGCAGTCAATCAGCCTTTCACCCCCAAAAAAGGCACTTGAGTAGAATGATGAGATGTCGGTGATGAGACGTCGTACCGTGCTCTCCTCAGCAGCGCGTAATTATCGCCCAGACTATAATTAAGATTGGGGATCTACTCTTTATGATTACTCTTAATGAGCCATTCAGAGGATCCCTGGCTCAGTGCCACTCAACATGCTTGTCGAGAGCTGTGTCTACCCACCTCACAGTGATAGCATTCCACATGATAGTCTTTGTCCATGGATACAACGCGAACGGTCTCATCAGACCCCTGGAAAGAAATTCAGACAGAAAAACACAACTGAAGCCATTCTCGCCAGAGGACTTGAAACTTATTCTCTTAAATTTACCAAGTTGAACAAAAGCTTCAAAAGATCGATAAAAAGCGCCACAGACCCTCTCTGTTGCCGAATATTTTTATGAATTTACTGCAGAAAAAAGATCACGAAATGTAACAATTGAGAGTCGAAAATAAATGTAGCGTGTAGTAAGTACGTATGTACATGAACAAGGATTTTGAAGCGTAAGTGTCTGTTTGTCCTCTAGATTTTCCGTTTCCACAGAGACATTGTTTCATTTGCATTAACTTCGCTTCGGTTCAAAATATAATATCAGCCGGATCTCCAATGAATCCACACAGCAGCATAAATGCGGATTAAGATTTAAAATTATACTAAAATGGGATTAACAATACCTCAATATAAGAGTAAGAAAAGGGATATTTTATAAGCAGCTAGACCTAAAATACAGGCTAATGCTACCTTACCTCTGAGGGCAGGATGGGCTGGTTACAGACTGCACATTTCGGGGCCAGGACCCTGAGGGAGTGTGACGGAAACAGACAGTTTTTATAGATTTTTTTGACCTGCACTCAAACAACAGATCCACAGACTGTAAAAGGTCAAGGTTCATATCTGATGTCCCTCTCTCAGCCTTTACACCCATCTAGCCTTCCCCTCCTTCTCTCCTGAGTCTGACTAGATTCAAGATCCAGATGCCAGGTTCGCAGATGTGCTGGCTTTCCCCTCGCACACGTTATTCCGCAGATCCGAACAGGAGTAGAAAAGCACAAAGCAAAGTGAATTCATTATTTCCACACACATGGCCCGCACCTGGACGTCTGAGGGAATAACAAAGGGCCTCTCAGTGTGGATGGGCAATTCTGCGGCTAAAAGTCAAACACATATTGTATACACAATAAGGTTTGCCATGTGCTCAGCTGTGCAGTACATGCTGTCCCAGCAGAGAGAAGAATGGCTGGAACAATGCAGGTTCAAGCTCTACAGGTGCTTTTGTTGGTAATTACACATACATGAAACCTTTATTTTTCATTCTGACGCTAAAAGCTTTGTATTTGTCCTTTCAGGGCCTGTTACTGCTGCGTTCAGACGAAAGAAGCCATGGCCGCCCGCCAACCTTCACACCTCTAACTGGACAGCGGCCTTCCCCCCAACTCTCCTTTCATCCTGGACTACACTTCTCATGTGTTTGCCACACGTGTCATGGAGAAACTCGACCCAACATTTTTTAAACACAGATAAATTCAGGTCACGCACACGTGTTATTTTGAAGCTGCCGGGTAACAAGTGAAACTCACCTGTGGTAGTCTTTGACACAGTAGATCTTATTTTCAGTGTCCACGGTGAAGGGCACTCCATCAAGGCTCTCATTACAGACCACACAGCGGAAGCACCCGGGGTGGTAGGACTTCCCGAGGGCCTGCAGGATCTATAAAGCAAGAAATGAGGTCAAGAATATCAGGACATTTTTTCTGCTATTTAATTTTTAGCCAAAATAATTGAAATAAACTATTAATAACCCCCGTGGGTGTATTGTGTCATTACAGCAGACACAAGAAGCACAATGGAGATGGAGGCAGACTTTACGTACAGTAACATGTGCATAACATATAAAAAATGCCCTCAGTGATCTTGACCAGCAGGTTGCTGTTGAGAGATGCAGCATGTTAAATGTGTAGAACTGATGACGAGGCAACGCAGTAAAAACCGAGACATCTACTCTGCTGGATGGAGAGCATGGGTGGGGTCATGTCAAGATGCTTCCTGACCTGATCACATTCTCTTGTGTCTGCGCGACCAATTTTGTTTTCACCCATGAGACTGTGTGTGTGTGTGTGTGTGTGTGTGTGTGTGTGTATGTACTTATATCTTTGTAAGGACCATTTTAAAGTATAGACCTCATTGAATGAGGACATATTGGGAAAGTGAGGACATTTTGTCCAGTCCTCATTTTTTCGTAGGGCTGTTTGAGGGTTTAGACTTGGTTTTCGTGTGTTAGATTTGGGTTTAGGTTAGGGTGAGGGCCTAGGGAATGTATTGTGTCAATGAGTGTCCTCACCAAGATCAAAGTACAAGGTTGTGTGTGTGTGTGTGTGAGAGAGAGAGAGAGAGAGAGAGAGAGAGAGAGAGAGAGAGAGAGAGAGAGAGAGAGATGCACATACAGAGCCAGTGCTTCGTCCTGAGTGTTTATCCAGATGTACCCACAGAAAGCTAATATAAAGTGAGGTAACACTTGGTTTCTGCTGAGATCACCTGGCTCTGACCCACACGCACGCACGCACGCACGCACGCACGCACGCACGCACGCACGCACGCACGCACGCACGCACGCACGCACGCACGCACGCACGCACGCACACACACACACACACACACACACACACACACACACACACACACACACACACACACACACACACACACACACACACACACACACACACACACACACACACACACACACACACACACACACACACACACACACACACACACACACACACACACAACTTTTACATTGTAACAGACACTCACCATGTCCATAATCAGATGTCCACAAGCGTTGCACTTGTCCGCAGACTGTTGGAAACCAGAGTACTTTGATAGACAGAGAAAGAACAGTGAGGTCATTGGAATTTGGTTCTTCAATGGATGACTGAAATTTCTGACTCTCTGTGTCAGACTGTGAACTAACCAACTGCAATGTGTCTCCCAGGCATAATTCCAAGTAGCCTGTGTGGTGTACAATAAATAGTTGTCCTAAATTCCTCTGCTAAAATCACTGCTTTCCCTTTATGAGTGAATATGGTGTGGTTTATGAGATTAGCATTGAACTGATACGGTATATGAATCAGTCGGCTCAGCTTAATTATTCCTGTGCCGTCGGTGAGGAATGGCCACACTAACAGGCAAAAGAGCTGAGGTAATTACCAGAACATAGAGGGAGCAGAGCCCGAGCAAATTAAATTCAGTATGAGTTTGGACTTTAATTTAGCAACTATACACTTTTGGTGGAAGGGACATTGGATATGTATTTTTTTACAGAGAGGGCTCCTGGTGTAACCTTGCACAGAGCTAAGTGTAAATATGTTAAAATAAATAAAAATTTCAGCAAAAACAAAAAGAAAGGTTGGATTTTTCTATTACAGCACAATGTTCACACTGGCTGCAAAATGCATGCTGGACATTACAACAAACACTACCAGAGGGTTTCAACTGCACATTACATGATTATTATGCATATTGGAAAAACTATTTAGCTCTTGCAAAGTACACAGTCGTAATGCACTGATGTGAGCAGCCTGACTGCCCTACACCCTATAAATCATGGCAAAGAGGCTTCTCCAGTTACTGACCTCCTTCCACTCCCACCCAGGGGAGGAAACTGATCTGAATAATCTGAATTATATGTTAGAAACGGGGCCATAAAGTGAAAGTAGTATTAAGTCGTAGTAAATAGTCCACTTAAATTGAAGGCTGATATATTATTGGTTGCATTACATAACAATAGTAATGATGTAAATAACAACAACAATAATTGTGATGATTCCTTGTAAATCATAATTATTGAGATATTTGTAAAAGAATTTAAGATAACAGAAATGCAGATTGGGTGAAGTCACAACAAAGGTTAGGAGACCACGCACATCGTTAGAGGTAAACTGAATATTGATGCATCGACCGCTCACCAGAAAGTCCTCTTCGCAGAAAACCTTTCCTCCGACATAGTAGAAAGCCTTCCCTCTAAGCTTTCGACCTGCAGAAACAGATGGAACAAAAGGAAAAGGTCAATTTGCGTGATTTTACTTGAGGAACACAAAGGCTACAGAAAGAAGAAAAAAAGTTTTTGTGCTAATTGAGATACAACAAGCATCTCAGAGAGATTGGAAAAGGCACAGTAAGTCAGTGACGTGATGTTGAAACGTCTGAGTGGAAAATCTTGCAAAGCCACGAGCCCAGTCTCAGGGGAAAAAAAAGTCTAATTCATAAAGATGGTGGTGATTAATTACAACAATTCGAAGGTAATGGACCCTCTTGCAATATTCATTATATCCCACTGAACCCAGGCAGATAAATCAAATAAACGGAACTATGGTGCACTGGTGTCTTAATATAATACTGCTGGGACACACTGGGCTGTGGTATGTGACAAATGACACATCTGGATCAAACACGAGTATTAAATCTAGATTAAATCCAATTACTCAACAGGTGCAACAGATTCAACACTCTGCTCTGTTGGAATTCATGGCCGAGACCTACAACGACCCCGCTATTCTTCTTCTTCTTCTTCTTCTTCTTTCTGGTGTCTTTCCACATGCTGGGTGTGCTTCCTGTCTGTCTGTCTGTCTGTCTGTCTGTCTGTGTGCTTTAATCGTTCTACGGTCTGGATCTGGCTTCTTGTAGCAACACACACAGACAAAAGCAAAAACCTCCCTGCTCACTTCGCATAGCTATTCTTGCCCAGGTCCCACAGGAAGGGGGGAACATTCCTCACATTTTCCGAGCGGGGAGGTGAGGGAGGGGACAACAGCGAGGAGGGGGAGGAGGAGGAGAGGTTAACCTTGGTGAACAGGAGCCCTCTTTATCTCCCATCTCATGCTCTGTTTACCTGATTACTTGTAGCACGCTAGAACCACACAGTCACTTAGCCACTAGAAAAATCATTGTTTCTTTATTCTTAAAACAGCAGAGATCTCTTGGCGATAATCCATCAAGGGCAATGTGGCAAGTTACTGAGCACGACTGCTTCATGGAAACCCTGGACTTTTTTTGTAGGGGATTTTAGCTGCCATGTGATGACGATCCTTAGATCTGCTGGGTAATTCATTTGCTGAATTAACAAAAAACAAAAGGACAAAGAGAAGGAAATGTCTATATTCATCTAATAAGATGAGTAATGAGACAAAGAGCTCAGTCAAACAGGTTGACCTGTCTCCTGTCTTCCAAAAAGATTGACAATTAATTGTCAATCTTAATTTGACCATTGGGTTCAATGAGCTTGAATAATATGTTGAATATGGAAATAGCAATGATGAAAAACAGAAAAAGAAACCCCATGATACATCCTTTCAAATACATGACACATGAAATTCTCTGAACAATTCAATTCACAATTACATTATCTTTAATAGAATAATATGGGTCACATAGCAACCAAGATCTAGCAAAGGCTCGCACAACAAATACTTGAAGTCATTTTGGTCAGCCCGAGATGTGGAACTGGCCTTGGTTAATTATTGACAGACAGTCATGGAACTGTGTCCCTTTAGGAAAAAGGAAAGGATTAAGGGGTTGAATGTGAGATATGGGCCATTCCTCTTCTTCACATTCCTGCCTTCTTCCCCCCAGTGAGTCAGAGCGGGAAAGCTCGGCACTTTGGAGAAAGATAAGAGCTTAATTAAAGTCAGAAGTCAGGGCTGACGGTTTGAAAAGCACCGGTGCAACGTGTGACTTTTGCATTTTCATAAAAATGTAAAATACCTGAGGGACGGAACAAAGAAAGGGCAGAGCCGCTTTCTAATTAAAACATTCTATGAATTCCCTTATGTAATCCCATTCACAAAAATAAGCAGGTCACAGTGAACCTGCCGTGACTTCCTAATCGAGCCCTAACCCCGTTCTTTCATGGGAGTAAATTACTCAACTGACACATTTCACCGAATGAGCCACATCTCTTTTGTACCAATTTCACATTTGCGGACAGTATACTCTGACGTTTAGTCTCATCCAAAGTCATCTGTCCTGTTAGAAATATCTATATGTGGTTTTTGACAAAGTAAAAAAAGCTCAGTGCAACTTAAGGAATTCTCTCTCTGATGGTCTGGTCTGCGTTTCTTTAAACTCTGAACAGCACCTGGGACGTTTGGACAAGGTCCTGACATTCCACCCACCAGATGTTAACATACCAGTGGATTCAGGGCCAATTGGATCTTTGTTTTTGTTCTCTTAAGACTGTGAACTGGCTGGGATAAGAGGCTGGTATTATGAAAGCAGAAACTGACATATAATATCAATATCACTGTTCCTGCTTGCGTTGCTGCTTGGTGGAAAAAAATGACCAGAAAAAAAGAAAAGAAAAACACCCAAACACTTAATGTAGTTAGCAGGAACGGACATTCAGTTGTGTGAAGTCACTCCCCCCTGCAATTCATTTCACATAGAAACTGGAATTGGGATGTATTGTTTTGTAAACAGTCAATGACTGTCCTGGAGGGGAGTGCTGCAAAGTGCTGAATCCCAGACACGCAGCCTGAGCTCCCCTACAGCCACGAGGAATGTTCTCCTGCCTGGCTGCCTCTCAAGTCACCCTGGGGGGGAACTGCTGGTGTAAGGACATGGAAGGAAGTTCACGGTCATGAGGACTTGTTATGCAACTCAGGAGGAGGAAGATGAAAGGAGGTGCCTATTAATAAAGCACTTGTGTATTCAACTGCATCGTGTTGTTAACTGTGTGGGCACAAGCATGAATACACAGTGTGCATGTGTATGTAACAGTTTGCCACTGTATGCTCGCTGCATGTGGTGGGTGGAGTGCTCCCACTGAATGGTCTCGCTGGTGCATACTATAGCCCCCCCAGCTGACATAACATCAACAGTGTCCTCCTGGAGCCGACCTACTGAGGGCCCCTATGCCTGCATTCCTCCCCAGCTGAGATGCTTTTCCCTGGGGCCGCTCACAGCAAACTCAACCCATATGCCCTCACATGGAGCAAGGTATGAAAAATATGTGATGTGCACACATACACGCACGCGCGCACGCATGCACGCACAGACACACGCGCGCTCGCACAAACACACACACGGGTAGGAAGAGTAAAACAAAAAGACAAAGATGTTAATCATACATTGGGGCGTGCTGTAGAATGATGGGCCTCGGCAGAGGTCATCACAGTGCCGCAAATACTCCACATACCCATCGTAATTGTGAAAGAGGATTTAATTGGTCGGCGAGGAGAGCCAGGTCATGCTTCAGCCATAGAAAGTTAGTGTTTTCCAAAAGGTCAGCCAAAACATGGGACAGTGTGGCCACGGGAGATGAACCTCAGCCGATGCCTGGCGCTTACTAACTGGTCAGGTAAACTGTCTGTTCTGACAAAGTGAAATCAGAAAACTGAGCAGTGCAGCCTTGAATGGGAACTCCACTGAAACATGTTAAAGTGACAAAATACACAGGTCACAGCGACAAGCTCCACCAGACTAACAAACTTTATGGAACTTGCCATTTACATCTCATGATGAGACAGATACTTAGCTGTAAGCTGTGCCACCATATTTGTAGTTTCCTCTAACTTGCTCGTTCTGTCTCAAAAGTTTACATAGTTTCTGCCTCAGAGAATCAAAATACAAAAAAAACATTGTTTTTGAAGATGTTGTAAAAGGTTTTGACGAACACTAAAAGTTGCTGCAATGTGCGCTTCCGTCATAAAGGATGCCATGCAACACACGCTGAATAGTCACACCTCATTTAAACTTCCCATCTGTGGTTTTAAAAGCAAATCTTGTTCAGTTTCAAGCTCAACAAGATTTGGACACACACTTTAAAAGTTGGCTGCAGAGTATGAGTAGTATGTACAAATTATTCAATTGTGTAACGTATGAATTAGGTCTGTGTCTTTGTGTGGGCTGGAGGAGTGACTGGCACACCCAGAAACCAAACACCAGCGGCACAGGACAGTAATCCCTGAATAATTGTGTTTTTTCGCTCGGGCAGTGAGCAACTGAAGACGAAGCACAGCTTCCGTTTGAGAGAACAGGGTGTTTGGCAGCCTATAAGTTTGGAGTTGACATGATCTCAACATGTGAAAGAGCCACGGAGAGGAGGTGAAAGTGTTTGAATAGACTTTGTTAAGACATATTGTGTGTGTATTGTGTGTGCGTGTGTGTGAGTACTTACTACAGGCACTGCAGGTGAAGCAGCTGTCGTGGTAGAGGCTGCCCATTGCCTGGCAGGCCTGGTTGGCTCCATACACTGGCTTGTTACACTTGACACAGAGTCCTGCAACACAGCACAGAATATCTCTGTCAGAAAAGTTACACATTTATGTAATCTAGTTTTTCACTCAGTCGGATCAATACAACTTGTGGATCTACTCCCCATCAACACACGGACAGATGTCGTCACACACACACACACACTAAATCAACACATACTGAAATTATGCAAAGTACAGTCATACTGTGAGTCCACTTTCCCATTCAAACTCTGGGTTTCATACTTAGATTATTGTAGCAGGATAAAGGAGAGAGCTGTGGAGGCTCTGATTCAGATTAAACCAAACTAAAACAATGGAGGCAGAGGTGGGTAAAAAAATATCACAAGTCAGGAAACTGGTTAGCGAGCTGTATCATGGAAAGGGGAAATATATCCCTATTTGCTTATTTGACTTGGCTCAGAGACCGGGAAGTCTGTTGATAAAGACTTTGATAGAAATCAAAGTGTTCCTGCCCAAACAACACACACAATCGGTGTGTGGCTTCATAGAGCGATATCCGTGTCTACTTAATATTAATCCCTTTATTCATCCAAGCCAAACAGATTTGTAACAGACAAAGTGGAGGGGAATTGATTTTTTTTAAGTAGAAATAACAGCTCACAACACTTGAAAGTGAGATGTGTTTAAAGTGTTGGGAAGAATCCCACTTTACACCTTGAAACAAATAACATAAGCGCTCCTTTGACTTTGGACAGCTCATAAACAGCACCAGGTTTCCATGTGATCAATATATAACTTCTTCTTTTTTTAATCTGTCGCAACTTTTCTTCACTGAGCCCTCGCATGACAACATCTCACCACTTCCCTGTCAATCTCCACCTCTCCCTCTGAGAAGGGCACTGTATGTACGAGGCGTGATATGACAACTGACATATGGACAGTGACAAGTGAGAACCCCCATCTCTGCCGACCCTAATGGGTTGTCAGTCAGCCGCTAAATCGATCTGATACGGTACGATACGACCATCATATGATGAAGTATGACTTTAAAGTAACAGCAAATGCAGCAGGGGCAACAGCATTGACCAAGGTTGAAAGCGAGACCACGAGTTTCTCTTTCAGTGTGAGCACGTGTGCGTCTGTGTGCGTGAGGTTATTTATGCGCGTACGTTTTTATAGAAAAACTCCCCGGAGACAGAGTAGTGCTCAGCAGAAGAGCCCAGCCTAGCCCAGCCCAGCACCGCCCAGCCCCGGTCCTCCCCGAATAACTGACAAAGAAACTTCTGTTTCCAGTTTATCCAACACACCATCACGCGGCTGCCTCCCCCCGTAAAAAAACACATGCTGTTACATTTTTATAACCTTCTTCAAATGTTTCTCCTCAAAGACAGTCAGTAATGCAACATGCAACTGGGCTATATATATAATTCAGCTAAAGCCTCTCCTAATACCACAACAGAGGACACATCATCAGGGGCCCCGACGGCTGGAAAGAAGATTTAGAGATAATAGAGGGATATTATTAGAAAGCAAAAGAATGTTGCTCTTGCGTAAGCGATTTTTGTTTACATGAAAACACAATAAAGTTGTCATGCCCTCAAACTGCTAAAATGAATAAGTGAAAGCCCTTTAAATCACATTCTTTCCCAGCTTTTCTTGTAAATGTTTACTTGCGTCTGAGAAGATTCTCAGGAAAACCGTATATATACACAGTCCAGTACTTTTTCAGGATCTGACACTGGGCCAAGGACATTTTCCTTTAAAATATCTATAGCTTTGATTTAAACATCCGGCAAGAAGAAAAATGCAGTAAAAGTAAATGTTCTCTTCTCTTTTCCCATGTGGAACCAATAGTTCTTTGTATTTGAAGTAACCTTCTAACCGGCTGGGCCACTGCAAACTTGCTTCTGGCCAGAGTCCTGTATCCCAAAACAGTGCGATTATTCTGGGCCCTGACTTGTGGCTGCAAGTGGGGGGAGGGGAAGCAAAACATGGAGCCACAACTTCATCAGCCCTTGTAACCCCCCCCCCCCCCCCAACACCTTTATAAGCTGTCTAAACTCCCAGTAAATGGCTGCTTGCTGGCCATAATGGCCCTGACTGAAAGCTAAATTATTGGTTACCTCCAAAATTTCAGCTTCACCTATTACACCAAATGATTAAACACTGATGGTACAGGTAGCAAGTTTATGTACATCGCCATCTCATTAACTGCAATGACATTGAAACATTAAACAAAACATACAAAACAAACCAGCAATCAGATGAGTTTAAGTAGTGTTTTCCATAACTTTTAACTAACAATTTCAACTGTGTTTCTATTAAGCTTAGCTAGTTATATCGACTGTTTGATTTTTGCACATTGCTTAAAAAGTTGATTTCTTATTTTTGAACCAACTTTTTCACCTGCTCTTCCTTTAATGTCGGGCTACTCAGTCAACTGTTTCCATTCATTATTGCAATTCTATCAATCTATACAAAACGCGACTTTAGGGGTGTGAGAACAGACTCAAGCTGCCGAGTATACGTCCCATTTTAGTGCTAGTAGTAACAAGTATGATTGAAGGTGTGAGCCATGATGTAAGCGAACTATTCAATCTAAAAATGTGACTAAATAATCATCTGTAACACATTAATGACAATATGCTGTGTCACTATGGCAACATAAACACAAACATGCCTTAGAGGCAAGCCCAGTCCCTCTCTCTCTCACACACACTCACACACACACACACACATAAACAAAAGTTAGGCTCCAGAAGCCCGCCAAAGCAGAAGCCAAGAATCCCTAGGAAGAGTTAAGACTAAGCTTTCCACTCTACAGCCAGATGGGATAAATTAATCATCCATCTTAACACAACACTCAGTGTGTGTGTGTGTGTGTGTGTGTGTGTGTGTGTGTGTGTGTGTGTGTGTGTGTGTGTGTGTGTGTGCGTGTGTGTGTGTGTCAGGGTAAGAGGGAGGCATAACACTGGGATGCCCCTCCACTTCTCTCCTCTTGGATTAACTTGTCTATAAATCTTACTTCCTCTCGGCTTCTTGTGGCAAAGGACACAGAAGCGTCCATTGACTCGCCCCTAAATCTCTCACTTAGTCTACTCATCCATTCAGCGACACCGCTGGCACCTCTAAACTTGTCCGGGACTCCCCACCCTTATTTATCTTAGGAGCTTGTTTCTAAAACTCCTTTGCTCTCTTCCTACAGACATTCCTCAGTGTTCCCCCGGTGCAGCCGTTTGGCACCGGACTCATTTTCCCAGAACCTCCGGCTGCAGTCATGCCAATCGGAACTCGGTGTAAGGCCGGGACCTCTGATCGATCCAAGCCCAGTGCGCGCACACAGCTCACTAGATCAGTTAACAACCACCATGACACTGGCAGAGACTTTTAAAAGAACATTTCAACTGGTGCTGATACACAGAAAGAGTTGTTGACCTTCAATGATCTAACCATTTAAAAAAAAAAAAAAAGGGATTTACCATTTAATGTGACAATAAACTAAAACATTTAAAGAATATGTCTATCTAATTTATTTATCTATGCAGAATTATGAAGTTTGTGAAGGATGCGAGCCTACACAAGTTTTTTTTCTGGCACAGGAGCGTGACTCAGAGGATGAGCCATGTTCTGGTGGGAAACTCCTCACAGGAACCATGTGTGGGCTATGTGGGCTATTTGGGAATGTGTGTGTGTGTGTGTGTGTGTGTGTGTCTGCTGATTGCACACTGTGCTCTCCCACACATCTATATTATTCACATCGCTGTGCTATTTATGAGCCTTGTCGTGACAGTGACCTACTCAAGAACTTCTTCCGTTACACACCAATATGAGCTCAGAGGGGGGACGAAGGAAGGCTGTCAATTACAATCATGGCATTCGTGCAGGAAATTCCTCCTGTGTGTGTGTGTGTGTGTGTGTGTGTGTGTGTGTGTGTGTGTGTGTGTGTGTGTGTGTGTGTGTGTGTGTGTGTGTAATGGGGGTGTTTTGTGGCTTTGAACCCGATCTCACCCATCTCACGCTCTCTCTCTCCCCTCCCCTCTATCTGTCTTTCCTGTAGCGGGACATCCCGTTTTCGTGAATGGCCCTTGAATCCAAACACTTGGCCAGCACATGAGCACTACGTTTTGTCTTGTTTTCAACACACACACACACACAAACACACAAATGTGTTTTTGTCCCTTTCCATTCATTACTTGATCGACCCACTGTGGTGGACAAGATAGAGCAGCGGAAGTACTTCTGCTGATCGGTTATTTGTTCCTAATTTGTACAGTCACAGGTGAGGCTACTCATGACCATTTACTTTTCCTTGTGCGAATGTGTTCATCACATGAAACAGCACGCCGTGCATGCTCACAAGAAGAGTAATGAGAAATGGGGAAGCACAGCTCTGCAGTAATGAAATCATTTGGGGGGGGGATGCGACTGTCAGTCACCTAGTAGGGACATTTACAAAGGCGCAGACTTAATGGAGCACAGACTTGACCGACGTGATCAAGCTCAAGCTAATGAGTTAACTTATCAATGTTGACTCAGTAGTAACCTATTAAAATTTCTGGGAGGAGATAAAAGTGCAGTGAATTCTTCTTTCTGTCCTTAGCATCACCTTTTACTGCTCAAGGGTTTGTTGCAGCTTCCAAGACGGCAGCTAATTACTCATTTAAAAAGAAGACAGGGAAACAAACTAGAAAAAGATTATTCCTGTGCTCCACGGGAGAAACAAAGAACTCCTACAGTGTCCGCCTAATAAGTTTAACTGTTACATCAGCGGGGACCGTCGAGAACGCCATCAGACGAAGATGTAAGACAACTGGGACCACCCTCCCGATTAAGTCGCATATAACGAATGTGTCTGTCTCTTACTGTAGTGAGAGAAAGATTAATAAACAGACGACAAAGGAGGGCAGTGTGTATGTGTAAATGGTCTGAGCTGTGAGTGGGCAGTTCTCTCGTTCAATGGGCCATATATCAGTGACCTAACCGACTGAAGCCTCCTTGTTGGTGTTGGTAGTCTAAAGAGTCTTACCAAAGTAGTCTGCCTTCGGTTGGGCATCCATCTCTTTCTCCAGACGTTGAGTGAGAGCTTCTAGTTTTATTTCCGCGGCCGAGGGCCCCTGCTCGGGGGGATGCATGAGGAGGGACTGGCAGGGTTGCTGGATCGCCTTGGCGGAACACACGACTTCGGCTTCAACGCGGGCAGCCTGTCCACAGCTGGGTGTCTGGCTGTGACCTTGACCCTGGCTGCTGCTGCTGCTTTTGGACACGTTGCCATGGCTCAAGGCGGCGGATGTCACCTGGGCTTTGGGTTGAGGTGTCTCAGAGGCTGCAGGTGGCATTGAGGAGGCTGACGCGGGGCCATTGTGGCTTGTGGGGGATCTCAAAATTGGAGAAGGTGGTGCACAGTGTGCCGCGGGCTGTGCGGAGGCCTGCTGCACGTGGAAATCTGCTCCTCCCGTGAAGGCACTCAAAGGCAGGGCGGGGATGAGGTCTGGTTTTGCAGATCCAGAGGGCTCTCCGGCCCATCCCCTGATGGCTGGCCCGGCAGAGGAGGGTGGACTCCGGTGTACAGGAGGGCTGCCGGCCTGATTCTGCTGGGATGCAAGACTGTTGACGGTGGGTGGTGCGGGCAGGCGTTGCTGTTGCTGCTGCTGCTGCTGCTGCTGCTGAGATGGAGTGCTGCTCCCGGAGCCAGACAGAGTTGGAGAACGCTGGCTCTCTCTGCACGGGGCCCAGGCGGCCGGCTGGCCGGCCGGGTGACGGGCATGTGCGGGCGCGCCATGGGACGCGTTTCCGGGGCTGGGGGGAGGAGTGGGGCTGCTGTGCTGGTACGAGTGTGGCTCTAAACGCTCCTTACTATCGTGAGTGTTTCCGTAGCAGTGGGCCCTGTCTGCAGGAGGGTCAGGCAGGATGCCCGCGTGGTGTTTGTGTCCGTCCGGCGGCGCGTACTGACTCCCGGCCGCGGTGCCCGACACGGGACCAGACAGGATCGGGGGCTTGGCTGCCGCCTCGCCCGGCGGCCTGGAGCTGTTGATGGGCGGCCTGTCTTTGGTGTAATACGCGCTGCCGTGACCCCCATTCATTTTGATGGCCTGGGTCGTCTTCGCCATCTCCTCTTGCTGCTTCTGCATGTGTATCTTCGTCATTTTGTTGGCGAAGACTCTGCGCGTCTCCTCGAAGTCGGGGTTGTTGCCCGCGTCCCTCCTCATGCGGAACAAGCCGTCGCGGGACGCCTCGTACATGTTCAGGTCCTCGATGAACTTACTCGCCTCCAGTCCGAAATCCTCGTATTTGTCCATGTCGACGACGCTCGGCTCCGCTGCGGCGAGAGAACAACGTTGGAGTTACAAGCAGTTTGGGTTTTTTTGTGCACAAAGATGATTAAAAGTCAAATAGAAGGACGCGAGATAAAGGATCCGGACCCGAAGTTAAACTTTTTATTTTTTCTTTCAGTTGTTTCAAACTTTCCCCACGATACTTGAAATCGTCCGAGTTCAATCAATAAAAGTTCGGAAGAAAGTGAAAAGCGTGTCGGTCCGTCCGGCTCAGCTCTGCCCCCCCCCCAGAACAAGCCTGCGCCTGTCTGGTTATAAATGTGAGCAGATCCCGGATCCGATAGCCCGGGCGACCCCTCGGAACTGCCCCCTCCTCCCGCGCCACTGTCCCGGCGGGGGGAGCGCTCCTTCACGACACAACCCTCCCGCAGCTCTGTCACACAAAACAACTCCAACACACCTCAAAGTGGTGCAGACAGCTGCTGTATGTCGCGACGTCCGTCTGATGAAACTCCAGTTGACGTCCGGACCTCGGGGAGGGGGGAGAGGGGGGGGGGGGGGGGGGGGGGGGGGGGTGAGGACCGTCGGGAGCTCGGAGCCGTACGTGGCCGCCGGTCGACGGTTGGGACTGAACACACGGAGCCGCGCAGTGTTCCTTAAAGGCGCAGTGCTCCAATGAAGGAGACGCAAAGTTCAAGAAGAGACGAGGGCAGCGGCGCTAATCATCTTCATCACCACACGTGTGGAATAACTCTCAGACTGAGTGGGCCTGGGTAAAAGACTGGAACCTGGGGGCAGAGAGAGAGGGAGGGAGGGAGGGAGGGGGAGGGAGGGGGAGAGAGGGAGGGAGGGAGGGAGAGAGGGAGGGAGAGGGAGGGAGGGGAGAGAGAGAGGGAGGGAGAGAGAGAGAGAGGGAGGGGGAGAGAGAGAGAGGGAGAGAGAGAGGGAGGGAGGGAGGGAGGGGGAGAGAGAGAGAGAGGGAGGGAGGGGGAGGGAGGGAGGGGGAGGGAGGGGGAGAGAGGGAGGGAGGGAGTGAGGGAGAGAGAGAGAGAGGGAGGGAGGGAGAGAGGGAGGGAGAGAGAGAGAGAGAGAGGGAGGGAGGGAGAGAGGGAGGGGGAGAGAGAGAGAGAGGGAGGGAGGGGAGAGAGAGAGGGAGGGAGGGAGGGGGGAGAGAGAGGGAGGGAGGGAGGGGGAGAGAGGGAGGGAGGGGGAGAGAGAGAGAGGGAGGGAGGGGGAGAGAGGGAGGGGGAGAGGGAGAGAGAGAGGGAGGGAGGGAGGGGGGAGAGAGAGGGAGGGAGGGAGGGGGAGAGAGGGAGGGAGGGGGAGAGAGAGAGAGAGGGAGGGAGGGGGAGAGAGGGAGGGGGAGAGGGGGGAGGGGGGGGAGAGAGAGAGAGGGAGGGAGGGGAGAGAGAGAGGGAGAGAGGGAGAGAGAGAGAGAGGGAGGGAGGGAGAGAGAGAGGGAGGGAGAGAGGGAGGGAGAGGGAGGAGAGAGGGGGAGAGGGGGAGGGAGACAGAGGGAGAGAGAGAGAGGGCCCTCACATCCTGTGTCATCTTTAAAAATATCGACATCAAGTTGACTCAGTCGCTTCTCTTTGAATCAGCAAACTAACTTATTTTTTTCATTTTTTTTTAGCCTTTTGCTTTAGTCATAAAGTTAAAGGGCTGCACTTCAAAAAGGTTTTTTTCACCGGGGTCAGTGGAGGAGGGTGACCACGGGCGTAGCACCGGGGGGGGGGGGGGCAGACTGCCCTGAAAAGCCTGGAATTAAAAGGTTTTTGTTTGTAACTAGTGTTTTAGTAATAAGTTTGATTATTTAATTGAAAAGAAAGAAAGAAAAAACAAACGAAGGGTAAAACAACCGATAGTTAATTTCTTTCAAAAGAAAGGTGAGCTAGCTAATAGCAAGCTCCTCCTATGACAGCTGCTATTGTTAGCTAGCTAGCTAACTGTAACCTTTACTACCTGAACACAGTAGAAGTTAGCTAGCTAGTTACTATTAGAACACACAAACAGTGTCATACATTAATCAGCATTATAGCTGCAGGGGGGCCCACAGAGATTGCTTATATAGGATTTGGTGCTACATGCCTGAGTGTAACTATACTCAAGTGGCGTACTTTACGTGATTGCCCCTTTGTTTTGGTTGAATGACATCACACATTCCTGCTCATGGAAAACACTCGCAGACACTGTGACCCCTCCACATTGTATCCTGACCTGGACTGGAATATCTGAGACGGAGTTGGGGTACAGTGGGATAAAATCATAAATCGAACACGGGGGAAAGAAAGACTTCATTCCCTGGCAAACATACAGGAACACATTTTATTTCATGTCCTGGATGAAGCCTGAGTGTGCGTATATATTGTTTGACAGCCCCTGTTGGCGTGAAAAAAATATGAAGGTGGGGCTTCAGGCTGCTGTTGGTGCTGTAATAGAAACAGTGGGTTTATAGTGGATCATAGACTGTATATAAAAATGTATGGGACAGACATCACAGTACAAGCTTCCCTTCAAGCAAGAGGCTTACCTTGTTTTATTTCTCAGCTGCAAACTGATGATATTCAAGGAGAAGGTTGTAAAATGTCTAAGTCAGTACTTGGAAAAAAAATGGAGCAACATAATATGATGTGATATATTGCCATTTACTTATAATGCTAACATACATCCAACAGAAAGCTGCTGATAACAAAGATGCTGGCGAGGCATGTTCAGTTGTAATCAACTAAATAGATTTTTATGAAGACATCATAAGACTTAATGTTTGTACAAGTATCATAAAATAGTCTCTATTAAGTTCAGGGATTGACTTCATGATTGGAAAATGTAAAATTTAATATGTATGCAAATTCTGAGTGTAACCTTCCACATTAAAGTGATCATGCAATTTGCAATTGCTTCTTACAATATCTCTTTGTGAGGTAAATTCAAGCATGTGCAAAACTTGAGTTCATTTGCTTTCACCAGTTAGCCCTTTGGTGACCTTAACACATCATTAAAGGACAAAAAAAATGAAATGATAATAATGAGAAGTTTGTTTCCCAGGCGACAAGCACTTCACATCAGATTTGACTTATTGGTCTTAGGGAATGGGCTATTAGGCAATATCAAACATCTCATTCTGAAATGTTTCTCCTATGAGTCTAATATTGTCTTTAGCAATATTAAATCTTATTGTCGTGTTTAATTGACTATGAGGTAACCTAAATTTACATTTGCGTGATGGCTGATTGAATGAAAAAACTAAATCAAATTCAAATATAACATCAATATAACATTTCCTTTTTTCTTTTCTTTTCTTCTACTGGGAAGCAAACTGATAAAGAGATCGTCACTATAAGTCCAAAGTTCCTGACAACAGTAATTCTGGATAGATGGATAAGGATGTGTTTGGCAGATTTGTTTGAAATATTGCGATTAGAAAATAACTGTCCACACTTTTATGATAATTTCATACAACTTTTTTTGTGTATACTGTACATACAGTAGATCCTGTAAGGACAAAACTCTCCTGTAGGTCTTCTTTTGCACTGTATTGGACATTACCTATATTTTACTATCACAAAAGGCCAAACTTACTTAAAAAGCCTGTTACCATGGAGAGGTAGTCAATAAATGAATAACTTTGGCAGTGTGGTGCCTTCACGTGCATGCCAAGAGTTAAGGTTTATCCTCAACACAATTAAAGCCCCAGTGAAAATCTGCTTATGCAGTGAGCTCACACAAGAAACATCCACGGATGACCAAATTACCAGCCTCCAGGTCATCCGCCAAGATAATGAGCTGTGGCATTACCGCTTCGTCCTGTGAGAATACACAAACCCAATCCAGGCACTGGACTGGCACAGTGGAGGGTGGCTGTGACTGTGCTGCGCACTCCACCCTTTCTTCTTTCCACCGGCAGTTTCTCAAGAGAAAGGAGAGGGATTTTCTTAAAAAAATCTCCTCAAAGACTAATCATGCTGTACATCTCATGTGTAACAAACACTGACTGTGGTCAGAAGAGAAAGTGAGTCACTGTGGAATACTGTTGCCTGTTCAATAATCCTAGTCGTCATGGAAACTGCAGAGCTGACGAAAAGTGTTAAATGACTTCAGGGGCTGTCAGTGACAAAATTAATTAGAGGAAATGCATCAGCACGGCTCAGGACTCATCTTACAAAAGAACACTGTTCAGAAATATCCTACATTCATATCGGTTCATTCACACACGTGGTAACTTCCCCGGCACGTCCGACCCACTGAAAATGAGCTATGCCGTTGCTCTTTTCAGTGACACTCCAACTTGAGCGTATTGTTCAGTTGGCAAGTTCAAGTTCAGACCTGAGCTGGTGTCACGAGGCAGCAAAGTGAAAAAGCAGGTGATAAAAAAAAGTGCAGCAGAATTTACACAATAAAATACCAGAGGTTTAAAAATGACCTCTAATACGAATTTCATACAGCCAGTCCTGAATGTGTGGAAGAGAATATGGCAGACACAAATAGGACATGACAGAAGTATAAAACCACTGTATGATTCGTGCTGTGACCAATATAACCCGCACAACCGGCCCTTCTCTTATTCCTGGTCTCTCTTCCTGTTATTCTGAATCTCCTGAGAGCCTTTTCCTGTCACCTGATGTCAGAGACAGAGCACAGAAATATGGGACAAGGTTTGGGGGATCAGTAAGGAATGTTTTGTTTTCCCCCGCAAAACTGGCACATTGTCAAACAGATCACATTCATGCTTATTGATTCACACTCTGATACGCAGCTACTGAAACACTTACATGAACTCGAGATGAATAGAAGTCGGGAAAGACGAAAGCTTGCACATATCAGAAAACCGATTACTCACACAGCCGGTAAAGAGACAGGCCAGTGGGTGTACAGATGGATACATTTCAGTGCCGCCCGGCTCATGTGATCCGGCAGGACAGTGATATTGGCTGAGTCATGTTGGCCCTGTGTTGACACAGAGACACTGAGCTGATGGATGTCGCACAGTGCAGCGATGGACAACCATGATGTGGCGGCGAGTTGAAAATCCCCGACCACATTTAACTCTTTAGATATGTTTCAACAGACCTTCAGATCGCGACAGGAGCCAGATAGTGGGCCCATGTATGGTGGCCCAGATGAAATCCGTGGCTAAAAGCGGAACCAGAGGTGGAGACAAACACTGATAAGGCAGATCATGAGTGCGTGACTCGGCCGAGACAACGGGCAGGCGGGCGGGTGGGCATAGGGCAGACACAGGGGTGTGAAGTCGTGGTTCTGGGTGTGATGCTGACACTGCCGTTACTGTATAGGGGAATGTGAAAAATGACTGGAATCTGAAGTGGTGTTTAGGCCATGTGAGATTGAAAGAGGGTCTAACTAAAAGGAGGGAAGGATCTGATGGACATGAGAGCTAAATCTCACTTGACAATTTACAAAAGATACCAAAGAAGAAAAAGCAGAAACTTGTTGCTCCTTGAGTCTTTTATTAAAAACAGGAAAATATAAATAAAATGTCTTATTTACATTGAGGTTTTGACAACTAATATAAACCATCATTTCTGTTTGTCTTGATTAATTGGAAGCAAGTCCCCCTCCTCTGTCTGTCTCCCCGCGCTGAATCACTGATTGAGAGGAATCTACAACTATGTACCAGTTAGAAACGTGGTGGTGAACGGCCATACGTCACTCGTCAACAAGGAAATTGATGAGGGCGGCCCGGGGGGATAGGATGGCTCTTTTGATGCTGCGCTCGCCAAGAAGCTCCCGTCCAAGCGGGCTCTCCAGGATCAGCTGCTGCGCCCGCTCTGTATCTTTGGACACTTGCAGGGGGACCGTCACTGTGCCACAGGCCTTGTTGTTTATCTGAGGGTGAGAATTCAAAGGTAAAATAGATGTGAGAAATCCAACTGAAAAAAAAGTTGTGCCATGTCAGGCTGTAGCCAAAGTCTTCCTTCCTGACATAAAAGTCTCAAAATAACAGGCTCCACCTCTCCTTCCACATAGTTAGTGGTAGGTATGGGAAGGGCATACGGTCTTGTATGTTTAGAAGCAAGTGCATATGGGCACATGGTGAATGTGATCATGTCTCTGGAAGTGGTTGAAAATTGATGGGGTGTGTGTGTTTATGTGTGTGTGTTTGTGCGTGTGTCTGAGGCGCCTCAGCCTTGGCCTCCCCTCTGGGACAAACCCAAGTTCCTGATTAGAGGACAGGCGGAGTGAGGTTGCCTCCACAGAACCGAGGAAGCCCACAACAGAGAGCTCCGTCTGAAGTAAAACCAGCAGCAGCATCATCATCATCAAGCCCTGGGAGCTCAAATATGTGTGGTGTGTGTGCGGTCATATGTGTATGTTAGTGTGTCAGGGGACAGGGTGTGTATGGGGTTAAGGACTTTTGTGTATGAGATGCACAAGAAGTAATGGAGAAAGGAAAATGTGTAAACGAGTGTTATTTTTACACACACACACGCACGCACGCACGCACGCACGCACGCACGCACGCACGCACGCACGCACGCACGCACACTTTCTTTCATGTCTTGTCTGTTTTGTCTCTGTCAGATTACAGAGGGAGAATCCCACCGGTGAAAGACAGGTGCTATTAGTCAGCTGTCATGTCTATGAAAATCAGAGAGAACATCCAGCTGTGACGGGAAGCATGAGAAAATCAACTTGAATCAGATGAAAGCATCACACATGCTCACACACACGAACGCAACACACATAAACGTGACACACACACACGTCAGTCTTCACACTGCCCTGAACATTGACTCATTTAAAAGATAAAACTCAAACTGCTTTAATCTGCAAAAAAGCAGTTTTCTTCCAATAGAATCTTCCAATCTCCACACACACACAAAAATGTTATCTCTATGGGGGACACTTATTGACATAATGCATTACCCAGCCCCTTACCCTACGATTACATCTAAAAGAGAAACCTTGGAACTTACCCGAACCTAACTCTAATTCTAAAGTCTTGACTCCAAAAATGTATGTGCCCATTGTGACAAAAAAAGAAAAGCAAACGTGCGCTGCACACACATACACATTTTCATTCCTGATGATGACATATGCAGCCAAACGGACGAATCAGGGAAGAAAAATAGCACAAGAAATGAGAGTGAAGTTAAGAATAAAACAGCGGCTCAGTTCCTGTCTTTTAATTATTGATCCACTTGTGTATTTAGCTTAAAGCTTACCACTTGGCACACAAATCACAGGCTCCCTTGAAAATTACAGACTTTGAACGCAATCATGGAAGTTTGAGTGAAAATGGCAGCGGATGCAAGAGCCAGATATGTGCATGTGTCTGTTAACAAAGTTACTGGATGTATAAATAATGAGTAAAGGCCTGTCGCTGAGTGAAAATCTTTTATCCTTTAGATTTAGAAAAAAAAAGGAGATTTGTTTAAGAGCACCGAAAGACTGAACATTTTATGAGTTAACTGAGTGTGTGTGTGCGTGCGTGCATGCGTGCGTGTGTTCCTACCAGTACTGACAGCTCCACAAAGTCAGGGACCTTCAGGTACTCAGGGTCCACAGTCGGCCAGGCCTGTTGCAGGACGTCTCCTCCCCGCAGGAGGAGGGGGCTGAGGGGGTTTTTTATTTGGCAAAGCCCTGGGGGATACACGGAGGAAAACCCAGAAGGGTGTCATTGACTATACAGTACACTCAAACACTCAAGAGATAGTTTCACTCACTGAGGTACAGAGAAAAAAAAATGGTATCTTTTTCAGCCAAGGAGTAGGAAGAAAATTGTTTTTTGAAAACAGACAAAGGACAAATTAGACTTTAGTCTTTTAGGAATGACTTTTCTGTGGAATCGTTTTTCCTTCATTTTGAGAAAAATTATCACAGTTAAGCGTCAAACAATAACCAATAAATCAGTCCTGACTGAGTGAAACCATCGAGTGTACATCCCACTGGAGGCACAGGGGAAGGATGTTAACTTCCTCTATCCTGCCCCGTGTGTGTGTGTGTGTGTGTGTGTGTGTGTGTGTGTGTAAAATGACAAACAACGAGTGAGAGTTAGAAAAAGTACCGCCGGACTGAGTGCAGCAGGGGGTCAGGACCCTCCCTAGTATTTCCTGTTTATAGGGGAGGTTTAAAACTTCATATTAGCACAACCCAAATGCAAGCCATTATTAAAAACACACATACACACACACATACACACACACACACAGAACTCTTCCTCCTTGGGATTGCCCGTCATGTTTTCCTGACTCTAGTCATCAGCTGGACAATGTGTTTTCACCGGAACCTCTTTTCTCTCAGCTGTGTGCAGAAAACTTAGGTACGTGTGTTGTTGACAATAGGGGGATGTTGTGCAGGACAGTGCAGAGGTAAACTTACATACGACGCATGAAAAGGTGACGCTAGCTCTTTCTTTCTATTGTTTGTTTTCAACACGAGGTCAAGAGCTTTCAGTTTCCATGATGGACAGCGAGTGTGTTTCAGGTGAAAGGTACAGAAGATTTGTTTAGGAGTTAATATGATGAAAAAAAGTCTCTCAACTGGCCGTTCACTGGCGTTACATAGGGAGCAGTGTCACCATTATCTGAGGCAACTTCCTCTTACAGACATTAAAAAATAACGCCACATTTCACATACTTTTGTCGTTGCGACAGGGGAGATCCAATTGAGATCAAATGATAGATTCAATGGATAAAGTGAAAGTATTTGAAATGATCACTTGGTCATTTAGTCTCAGGTCTCGACAGTGGATGTTTTACCCTGAGTGCATACAATGTGTGCATGTGCAGAGGGAAAAAGAAATATCATTTATCAATAGTTTGCAGGTCTCACACCTGCCCAAAGTTCAGAAGCCAGGTGAGGGGCCATCGGAGCCGTCATCATCACCAGCGAGGCCAGCCCCTCCTCAAACTCCACACTGTGCTGAAGCACCCTGACTGTCGCACTCTGAGAAAACACACACACACACACACACACACACACACACACACACACACACACACACACACACACACACACACACACACACACACACACACACACACACACACACACACACACACACACACACACACACACACACACACACACACACACACACACACACACACACACACACAGTGGGGGAAAGGGATTTTAAAGGAAATAAAGGATAAAAGTTGTTCTTGTTTTCTATAGGTACAAGACGGAGCACTCACACTCAGTGTATTGGTAAGTCCCATCAGACGTGAAATGGCTGCGTTGAAAAGGAAATCCTCTGTGAAGTGAGATGTCACCTAAAAAAACAACAACAGGTGACTCAGTTAATAAAATAAAAAGTAATAACGTCTGAGGCTTTCACTGGACATACAGATGTTTACGGATTGACCTGATGTTTTATGGAATAACTTAGACTCTGCCTCTGAAGAATTATTAGAAGACAATAACAGGGACCTCCTCCCTGTTATCACCGTGTTCACCCGCTGAAGGCGCACACCATGTAAGCCTTCCCCTGCTTAGCCTCCTGGGAAGGAAAAGCCATTTGGGAGAGGCCTTAGGGAGGCAGAGGTCGATCCCTGGGGCCTTTCTGATGGACAGATCAAAGGATAACCTTGGCTTTGGAGGCTTATGGCAAACAGCCTGCGGCCCTTTAAAAGCACTATCCCTGAGGGACGGAGAGACAGAATCAAACCTGGCAGCCAAAGGAGGCTATTTATAAAGTGTGAAAAGAGATGGAGTGGATTTAAAATCAATTTCCATCCCCCTTCTTCTCTTATTCTTCACTGTGGGGGTTTCAGGTTGCAACGGATTTCCAGCATTGGTTGGAACTCGGGACTATGTCCTGTCGGGCTGTGTGATGAGTGACATGCTACTTTGAAGCCAAGCTATCACACAGTACCCTGTAACTTGGTGTCTTACTTTCCAACTGCACAATGTATTCAATGTTAGAGATTGAACACAAAAAAAAGCAGGGTGACCATGACTTCTGGCTTCCTGAGCTGAAAATGCTGTCACTGCAGCAGCTGCACCAAACGCTGTTTGTGGTCTTTGATATGTTAAAGAGATAACACTGGTTATTAATTTGAATTTGCTGGGTGTGATTTCAGCAATTGGTCAGCACACTCGCTCACCAAAATTATGTGGTGTAAGAACAAGGCAATCAGGGCTTGGAGTGGGAATGAAAGTGGCAACTTTCTACCCATTAAAAGCCAGTGTACCAAAATGACTGTGAAATTGTTATGTTAAGGTGAAATAGTTGCACAATGTAGCTTTAATTGCTGTGAATTTTGGAAATTGGACCATTAGTGACCCCTAGTGGTCAGGGCTGTTTGCGATTTCGCTGATGCTCTAGAGTTGCTACCTCTATAATGGCGTAATTCTTGTTCTCCCAGATCTTCTTAGCCTCCGCCAGCTCCTTCTTCTTCAGCCGGGCGGGGTTGGGGACATCTCCGAGTTGCCGGGCCCCCCTCAGCTTGGTCACCAGCTGCCACAGTCGAGACTGCCATCGCAGAACCCCAGGAAGGGCGTCGGCTGAGGTGGTGAACGCACACAGACACAGAAGGGAAGGATATTTTGACGTACTGTTGCAGGAAAGCCTTTTAGAAATTAAATTTCCTAAATTTGATCAGTTCCATTGAGGAAGCAATTTGCGTCATACAGGTAAGGCTTTTCACAAAATTATTATTAATCCTGAATTAAAAAATCTTAAGGTGTCAGGGTAATTTTGCTCACTCTTGACATTCCAGAGGATGTCCTGTTCAGGCGGTGCAGCGTACAGAATGTAGAGTCGAACCGTGTCCACGCCGTACTGCTGCACCACCTCTTGGGGGTCCAGGCCATTGTGTTTAGACTTGCTCATCTTCTCCCATGTCACCTCAACACGACCGCCGCCCAACGCCACGGGCTCCTTATCTAGAGGGAGGTTAGGAGCCACAGATCAGAGATCAGCTAAAATAATAAGCACATTCTTTCAGTCAGCTTCTAGCTTTTATCTTCATCTTTTGGCTCATTTTTAAATTTCAGTGTGTTTGGTTATTAAATTAAACTATAATCTTATTCTAATACATATTGGTCATTTTTACTTCTTCTCAGTAGCTACTGTTTAATTACATTTAGTAAAAGACAGAAGAAAGAAAAAAAAAACATAAGGCCTAGTCAATCTCAGCCTGTAAGACTGGGATCAAGAGACTTCCCTTTCTCTGTAAGCCACAAATAGCTCGTGTTTAGCCCGTTACCAAGCAAAAGAAAGAAGCGGGAAATCCTTGGGCATGAAGCCACTTTTAATAGGATCCTTCAAAGGATTTCTTGTAACTCAAGTCAAGAGTAACTGGTTAATGTGTCATTCATTTGGGAAAAGCTACAAAGCACAGAAAAGAGGGGATGAACAAAGGATGAATTGCGATACGGGTTGCATTTCATGCTACCATAAAAAAAAGATCAAAAGTTTTATGACTTTCTTTTTTTTTTCACTGCGTTTCTCATGATTTTTTTTGCCCTTGTGCATGGTTTTATCTGGCAGAGGGCCGTGGAGGGAAGCCCTCTCCCCTCCCGTATCTTGCAGACGTGTTACGGTTCGCAGATTCTGGTAGTGTGTACCTGTGAAGTCTATTTCCCCTCTCTTTAGGTACTGGCCATTGTCAGCCAGTTTGAAAGTCTGGCCCTTGATCAGACCCTGGACCAGCAGCTTCCGAAACGGCTCCCTGAAAAGACAAGATATACGATCAATTAGCACGCCTATACAAAAATGTCTGTTCACAGCGAAAGCGGACACACCACAGCGCAACTCCACCTGTGAGCCACGAGACTCTGGTCCTGGCAGAAGTGGCAGAGGAAGCGAGCGTAATACAAGTGCATGACGGCGTGCTCCTTCCCTCCGATGTACACGTCCACAGGCAGCCAGTGATCTGCTAGGTGACGGTCAAAAGGCCTGGAGATGAAAAAAAAAAGCAGGGTCATGGAGGCTGTGAACTGTGAAGCCATCACATAATTCATCGTACGCTGTTAACAGGAGACGTTGAGTTAAAAGGTAGCAACAAAAGTGTGAAGAAATTAAAGTGTTCAAGATTATTGGACATCTTTTATATTAATAAGAAACATGCTAATTTCTATAGTTTTAATGTTTCTTATTTGCTTATATAAAATTTGACTTTCTATTTTTATTTTTTCTAATCATGAAATCAGGTGGTAGCGGCTGCTCTGGATTTTGTTAGACATGCACACAGTCTTCCTCTAGGGGGCAGGCTGAATCTGACACACAAGCATGTCATGAAGCCTCCTCTGTGTTACTGGCTTCTCTAAAGTACTGTGTGTCTCAGGTTGAGCTGTAAAAGGAAAACTCCCTCTATGAATTCATCACCTCGTGTTTACAGTTAAGATTTCAACATGGAGGGAGCGATGTGTTTAGCCTGACTGGCATGGTGACGGTCAGCAGAGGCTGGGATTCCACCTACAGTAATGATGCATTCTGGGACGGACAGTTATCTGTGTGTGTCACCTTTCAAACCAGTCATTACTCTCCTCCACACCTCTCTGCCTCTCGCCACCCCTTTCCTCTCCGGCTGATGGTGTCTCCGGGTAATTGAACCGGGAAAAGAGTTATGAACTCACACGGCCGAAAATAATTTTGCCTGTTTGCTGGCATCACTCACACACACACACACACACACACACACACACACACACACACACACACACACACACACACACACACACACACACACACACACACACACACACACACACACACACACACACACACACACACACACACACACACACACACACACACACACACACACACACACACACACACACACTCCACATAACACCTAGTTCCCATTTCCTTCCTCTTGCTTGCTACTTTCAGCAACTCTTGCTTCCCATTTTCATCTTTTCCCCGTGCACACAAACCTCAGCAGGCCAACTGAAATGCACAAATAGTGTAATTGCTTTTTCTGTTGTGACATAATCTGTCCTGCTAAGAAAAGTGATGGGAGAGCAGTCCCCTCCCTACTTTTTAAAGCAGCTTTACAGCTAGGTCAGGGCACTGGGAAATTAATCTCTTTTGTTAAGCTCAGGGTGTTGCCACCATCCCAGCAGGTGAAAGCTATGGCTCCATAATCTCTGTTGGCAGGGAATGCAACTTTCAGGCGTGCAGGCGTGCGTGCGTGTGTGTTTGTGTTAAGAAAAGTGCACAGAATACAGTGCACTTAAAAGGTATTCAGAGTCATTCACTTTTTTTTTGCATTGTATCATATTGCATATTTATGACAAAATACTTTAAATTCAACGTTCCCTCATCAATCCAAACAAAATAACCAATAACAAAAAAGCAAAAACACAATGAACACAATTTAATTAAAGTTTTAAATCATTGAAAAACTGAAATATCAAACTCATACTCCAAGTATTCAGACCATTTTCTATGACAACTGAAATTCGGCTCAGGTGTCTCCATTCCGCTTGCACCTTCAAAAGGCTTGCACCTGTCCTGTGGTACATTCAATTGATTGAACATGTTTGGAGAATTGGGTATTGAGTTTAGACTGATGAAGGAAAAAAAATAAACATTCAATAATTTAAGCATAAGACCTTAACACAATAATAATATGTGGAAAAAATGAAGGGGCCTGAATACTTTCTGAATGCACTGTTTGAAATGGGTAAGTGGGAGAGAGTGGGTTATCTAAGCATAATTGAGCATAATTATGTGTTTGAGTATCACTTTCCGAGAGTATATTCAGCACAGAACAGAGTGTATGTGTGAAAAGGCCAGAGAGAAAATCAAGTTTGCATATTAATATTGCAAAGATCACATAAGGAAAATAGTCTTTTTTTCAGTATCTACTCTATCCACTTCTTTTCTAATCGTTCCATTTTTCTTCAAACAAAGTGTGAACATATGGTCTGTGCAATTTTTGCTGAAATCTGTCAATGTGAGAGAAAAAAAAGATGTAGGACGAAAAGTCAATAAATAATATGGATAAATAACAGTGAAGTGGAGCCCGAGGACGAGGCTGTTCATACCTATGTGGGTTATGAGGGTCTGTGTATCTGAAGTAATACCAGGCTGAGTCAACAAACGTGTCCATTGTGTCCGTCTCCCTGCGCGCTGGGCCCTTACATCTGACATGAGAGAGAGAGAGACACACAAAGAAAGTTGGCAGAGGAAGCACAAAAATCAATATTAGGCTGTCAAATAAGAAAGAGAACAAATGAACGATGCCTGTTTGTATGATTAGAGAAATGGCACATTATGTGATTTGCGTGCATGCGTGTGTGTGTGTATGTGTGTGTGTGTGTGTGTGTGTGTGTGTGTGTGTGTGTAAAGCTGGCTCCATCTGGCTGTGTGGGTCATGTCCCTGCAGAGAAGCAAACCTGAAGCCAGACTGGCACCAGAGCTTTGTTCCTGTGCCCCGACTAGCAGGCTGTGCTAACAGGGAACGAGCTGGCAGGCCGCACGCATGATCATGTGTTTGTGTTGGAAATGCCACCTCGCACCCCCTCTCTGTCCAAACCAAACAGCACTCGGGTACGTGATCCGAATCTGTCAACACCACTTTTCCCAGAGCAGGAGAGGGCGTCCGCAAAGACACGGTGAAGTGAGCGCTTTTGTAAAGTGTTTATTATTTGTTTCAGATTGCACAGCTCTTACTGAAACAATAAAAGTCTCTCCCGTTTACTTTATAATGAGTCTCAATAGAGTTAAGATCAGTGTCCCAGAAAGATAAACAGAGAAGCATCTTTGGGGTTCGCGACAGAATGTGTGTAACAGAGCAGGTATCGTTTCCTGGACCTCATGGGATTCCTCTATTTTGTCTTTGTCGCACATTTTCACTCACACAAACATTTGTATCACAGGTGGGTTTTTTTAAATCTTGCACTTTCTAATAAAGAAACACAAATAAAGAAGCAAAACCTTTCAACCACCACATAATACACCAGTCTATATTAAGGCTGTGATTATGAGGTAAGAGCTGAAGGTTGCCTAGCAACAAGGCTAAGGTGTAGCAAGGTTAATATTTGGAAGCCAGGTGTTATTTCACATGATGAAAACCCAGAAGTAGAAAGAAGCCCCTTCCATCACACAAGAAAGTAAAAATAGAACAAAATATAGAAAGAAAATCAGGTTTACAAAAAGAAAAGCAAGTTAGATCTCTCACGTCATCCCTCATGCCATTCTGGATAATCGGAGGCTAGGTTGTGGTAATTTGACAGCTGGTACCGGCGGCTTAAGTCCGACTACAGAGGGTCACATCTCCACATCTGGATGGTGGCTCTTCTCTAAACAATGAAAGCAGCCTAACAACTAAAAAAGGTAACTATATCTGAAGCAACCTGTGTGTGTTTGCAGGACGAGCCAGAAAGAGCCAAAAGGCCCTCAAACAGATGAGGCAAGAGACGCAGCTGCCCACTCCATGAAAGCTCTCCTCCCATGGAAAATAGCCCCTCCATCTGCCAGCTGCTGTGTGTGTGCGCGTGTCCGCCTAAGAATGTGTGTGTGCGTGTGCTCCACTAACCAGTTGGTCTCTCCCTTTACCTGCAAATTCATGGAACAACACACACACTTGCATGCACACCTTCCTTGCCTGGCTAAGCCGATGCAGGGTTCAGTTGGCAGGCCAATTTACAGTGCCGCCGAGGGTAGAGACGAGATGAGCCCACGGGAAATGACTTCCTCAAGGACAGATAAAACTCCACTCCTGTAACCCATCTTTCATCGCTCCTCACGCCTGTGCTCCACTCAAACTTTAATTGGACATGGTCGACGAGTGAAGAGAGCAAATTTCCACAGACATTTAACAACAGAGGTGAGATGGGGGGGGGGTGCGGGGGGCAGCATCTTTCTGATTATAGCCATCAATCAGCACTGATGGGAGGAATCAGAGTAGCTTTGTAAAAGTGAGTGAACACTGAACACAATCTGATGACTTGTGCCATCTGCAACAGAGCGGGCCATTGTTTTAATCAACATGGTGCCGTGACGGTGATTAGTCTTCAGAGAGGAATTCCCATGTCAGCGAGGGACTCCGGAGAGACGCCAGCTGTGTGTGTGTTCGGCATTCACAAACATTTTCAAAAAACATTCACTGAGACGACTCTTGGTGAGAGAGGTGTGTGATTATGCCTGTGCACTAGAGGTAAATGTGTGTGCGTCTCTCGAGGCACAGCTCGCTTACGCAACCTCCATCATCATCATCATCATCATCATCATCATCATCATCATCATCTCATGCTGCTCCTGTCACAGACGCCACTCATTACATAACCTTGTCATGGCAAAAGCATTAATCACACAATTCACAGGCCCGCTCTCAGCTCTGTGTACTGAGGAACTGAGGAGAGGCTTTCACTGATGTTGTTCACATAATTCATTTATAACTCTGCAAACACCATAATGGACAGGATCCCAATCCCAACATTTTAAGGATTCTTAGAACTCAGGAACATTTCCAAGTCACACAAAAGAGTGAATTTTTCCTCCCAACCTGAGACTCTTCAATTTGAGTTATAGTTAAAGGCATGTAAAAGTACAACCAACAAAATTCAGAATTATCTTTTTTGTTGTTGTTGCTGTCACTAGTCTTCTGAGAACACTTCAGATTTATCTTGTGCCTCAAAAAGAAACCAAATAAACATTTTTTTTTCACCACAAATGTCCAACTACTCATTTAAGCACTAATTTTAAAGATAGTCTTTTTATTTGGAAGAGTCGCTAGCTGAAGAGGGTGACCAGCCAACAGATGACAAAATAGAAAGGCACTACAGTAAAGCGTACTGTTCACTGTAATTGTTGTTTATTAGCTCGCAGCTTCATACAGCTTCACAAGCTAAATCTACTGGCTGTATCATTATCTCATAGTTTAGCAATGACTTTGAGTCAGCGACCTCCAGCTCGAAGAAAATTACGCAATTTTTACTCTCACCTAATGAGCTGCAGCTGACAAGCAGAACTAGCAGCTACAGTACATAAATAATTATATATACATAAACATTTCACAAGTGAGGACTGTCAAAGTTAAGCATGTGGATAGTTTACCAGTACTCTACCAATTAAGCTGCATGCATATCAGTTTCAGGAAGGAAGAGTGCACCAGAGTTAACAGGATACGATATACTGTTGTGATTACAGGATAAAAATAAACAGTTTGGCTATTAGTTACGACACTTTAGACCCCACCGTACTGACAGGGCAGCAATTTTGGCAAACGTCACAAAAAGCTTCTGTAAAAGTGTCAATGAAAATGCTGAATGTGATAAACAATGTCAAACAATATCAAAAAAATCTAATTTGGACTAATAAGGACTAATGCTGATAATATAAACCTTAGCATGTAATAGAATAATGATCACACAGAGGAGAACCATATAGATGATGTAATGTTCCAGTAAAACAAAAAAAGTAAACAATGCTTCGCAGTATTCTCACCTGGGACATCTACAGTTGACCCAGTCATGAGCAGCCTCCAGAGGCGACGCCCCCTTTCCTGTGACCGAAGGCAGCTTTGGCAGTGTCACTGGTAACTCCTCCTCAGGGACTGCAACTGAACCGCAAGACCCACAGTGCACCACAGGGATGGGTGTGCCCCAGTACCGCTGCCTTGATATCAGCCAGTCCCTGAGCTTGGAGCTGGTAAGGTGGCCGCCAACCTTCTGCTCCCTGGCCTTCTGGGTAATGGAGTTGAAGGCCTCCTCTCTGCTGAGGCCTGAGAACTACAGAATGAGGAGGACAAATAAGTTCAGAAGGTGCACTAGACCTGTGTTACTTATCATACTTTAATAATAATGAGTGTTTTGTGTATTTTTGATGGGGTGACCTCATCAGAGTTAATCAACGTTTGGGTCCCGTCTTGGTCACTTTTCAGCACACTCGTCCACCGCAGGTTCAGAGCTCTGGCCACAGATAGATCCTCCTCACTACAGTCTGGGATACCTGTCGGTAAAAAAACCCACAAACATGGACGTATACAAACACACACATAGCAGATCTCTTAAGACAGTGGAAGACCCTGTGGTGATGTTCTGCATGATGTGATGCAACTAATTGTTAACAATCCCTTGGGTTCCATCTCCATACTCTGCAAGACAAACATTCACTGGTGTCACACCATTATAGCAACGACAATACTGTGAGGTGAAGACACAAAGCAAATAATGAATTTGGAAAATGTTAAAAGATGGCCCCTCAGATTTCTAAGTTTAAAACCTCTTTACATGTTGCCATTTTATAGGAGGACTGTATTGAGCGTCTATCAATACTTATTTCTACACACCCATCCAGCTACACCACCAATAACTCACCAATCACAGTGTCTAAATAGCCATCAAACGCCTCTTTGTGTGAGATGATCAGGGGAACCTCGTGGCCGGTGAACAGGTTGCGAGCGGTGACCTCTGTCAGAGAGTCTGGAGAGCAGAGGGCAGGGGACGTGAGAGAGGCAGCGCCGCTTCCCCCGGTAGCTCATTATCAACAGACACAAAAAAAAAAACCTTGGGGGAATCCCAATTAACATACACTTCAGTAAACTACAACTACCACAGCCAGAGTGTGGTCAAATCAGGTTATTCACATGGGTAAAAATGCAGGCGGTCCCAAACATGCATTAACTACAAAATATAATGTATGTAGACTTTACTGAGGTATCCAATAGAACATGTACGTCCTTCTTCATATGAGGATTGATTCTTCACTGTTGCGCCTCGTTCGATAATTAGGTTCTGCTCAATAACGAACACATAATATGCAGGGGATCATAACCTTTGCAAATAACCTTTTCAAGTCATGACAGCATGCAAGTAATTAATTATGCTGCTGATAAGAGAAAATAGAATTGTCTTTACTCCCCCCCAAAAAAGGAAAAAAAAGACAGTTTTCCTCCACCTCAGAGAGAAGGAAATCATACACCTTGACAGATGATTCAAACTCCGGCTGGGGTCATGCTCACCTCTGCCCGGCTGAAAGGCTTTTTCCAAGGAGGGCCGCACTGAGCTGCTACCACGCACCAGTCTGTGGGAGGGCAGGATTGCCAGGTAGGCTGCTCCGAACACCGTCTCTGGGGAAGAGCTGTAGGCTGACAGGGTCTCCCCCGTCTCCACGCCGTTCACCTGGGAGATAAGAGAAGACGCACATGGGAACCCCTTTCAGCATCCGTGCACTGGAGATGAGTTAATGAGGAGGACAGTCAGTTTCCTCAGGCTGTCCCCTGTAGCGGTTGATTGTAAATTGTCACGTCTACCACGTACATCAAACACATCACAAGGTTCAGAAGAATTTGTGTTATTTTTTGCTTGGCCGTTATTGTCTTTGTACACGTTTTGCTGTTGTATCTGTTCTTTATGTGAGCACTGAAGGAATGCAATTTAACACCCATGTATACTGATTATTGTGCACAGAGAGAATAATAATAAATTCTACCTTAAACCAGCCACAAACACAGCAACTGCTAGAATAACAGTAAACTCTTAGTCTTGTTAATTTGTTAAGAGCAAGTAAGGCAGGTTTAGGAAATCAACTGTTGGCTCCAGCACCTTGTTTAAGGCATTTGTCAGCATAATTAAAATTATTATAAAATATTTAACAAATGCATTGATAAATTATGAGTTGAAACCTCAGTTCAACAAATAATATCTTAACATGTGCTGTATGTTGCTCTTTGACACATGATAAGGCTAAAATGTTTTTTAATCCTGTGATTATTTAGAGATGAAAATAATTGTATGTAATTATTGTCTCTCGTGCTATTATTAAAGACATACTAAAATAATCTTCAGCCCACTGGTTAGATAATTCAGTGAAGACACCCTGTGACAGTGTTTGATAATGTAATATAAGACATAAGATATAGATATAAGCAGGCATACAATAAACTTAATGACATCTAGTTTTTATTACTACATTCTTATTTCTATTTAAAATCACAAACACACAAATGCAATCTCACATCCTGTAACCCCCTTTTCTCTGGAAAAATAAACTTTTTAAATGATGAGAAATTGACAGAGTAACTTTTTTTTTTAAAGAGAGTGGATTAATAAGGAAGCTCAGAGTGCTCCCAGTGGGTTTTCAGCGACCACTCTGTATGAAACTGTAAATACAGCTCTTTGAAAACTCAATAGAAACTAATTTGTGACATCATCTGTTTGTGTAAATTGCCGCTCGCAGATGGATGCACCCGCTGAAGGCGAACAACAGAGTAAAGATTTTCATGTTTTGGTACATGATTTTAAATTGAAATACACAAACAAACAGAGGCATCTAAGAATGTAAAACAAAGCAGGCAATCGGTGCTCATGCAGAAAGAGATGAAAAACTGAGGCTGGAAGGAAGAAGCCACAGGGAAACTCTTGAAAGAAAGAAAAAGAGATTGAAAGAAAGCAAGACTGATGAATGAATAAAAAGTGAGCAAGGGGAGAAGGGAGCGGAGAATCACCTTGAGTTTGAAATCGAAGTAGCAGCCGGTGCAGTCTCCAATCCAGTTTGCCTGCATGCCTTTTACACCGTACCACTCTGGAAGGTCCGCCAGGGCGTCCAGGAGAGGCTGCAGGAGGACGACAGGCACACGTTTCCTGCTTTGTACAATTTAGGAAAGAGCTAATTTTCCACTTCACTTTTGGAAAGGAGATTTTTTTTTTTTTATGACAGGGCCACCAGTTCGTCATATGTGTGTGGCTGTTGAGGATCATGCAATTGACTCCAGCTCTGTGTGGGCTCCTTCAAAACCCAGCCAATTTATTTTTGACAAATCGGCAGTACCAAGCCAGTCACATTATGCAGACAAAGGGGGATTTTCAAAAATCCTGACCTCCTCTCACCCTTTTTTCCTTGATATCAAGAAGAAAGCAATCGCATAGAAAGTGCGCACACGCTCTTTCTCTCTCACACTCACACACACACACACACACACACACACACACACACACACACACACACACACACACACACACACACACACACACACACACACACACACACACACACACACACACACACACACACACACACACACACACACACACACACACACACACACACACACACACACACACACACACACACACACCCAACTGTTATCCTGCGTGATTAATGAAAGCTATGCATATCAACAAGGTTGAGGCTAAAAAGTCACAGCTGGGGCTGAGGCCAGAGATGTTGAAACTCTCAATTTCCCTTTCAGTCTGTTACAATCTGTTACCCACAATCCCCCTCGCAGTGCTGCTCAGCATGGAGTAGCTCATCGCGGCAGTGCCAATACAAACATAAACACCGGCTACAGTCATCACTGGCATGGCTGCCGGATGTGTCAGCTATGGATTTTTGTCCCAAGTGGGAGAGAAAAGAAAAGAGACATAATTCGTAGTGAATGTGTGTCAACATGATGGAGAGACTCGAACAAGAGACGCAGCAAAACAAAGATGTTTCCAGGAATACATTTTTTTTAAAAACAACCCCAACAACAACAGAAAAAGCTATGATTGATAACTGAAGATGACTTTAAACAAAGACGGAATGAATGTTTGTCCTGTACTGGGCAAGAAAATATAGTTTGGCTCAGAAGCAGGAGTAACTGAAAGATGTACAGCAAGGACAGGAGTCTCCATGGCAACTAAGAAAAGCTTAAAGCAATAACCAAGGGGTGTATGTGTGTGTGTGTGTGTGTGTGTGTGTGTGTGTGTGTGTGAGAGAGAGAGAGAGAGAGAGAGTGAGAGTGATAGAGAGAGAGAGAGATATCAAGTACACTTCTGAAAAAAATGTCACACAATGCTGCCATGGGAGTAGTTTTTTTTATCTGAGCTGGTTAAGGAATTTGAACCACAATTACAGTCGAGCGACGCATCGAGTTCTTCGTTTGTGAATCATCTCGGCAGCGAGTGCAACAAGAGTGATTATGCATGAAATTGAAAACTGCAACAGCCACTTGATAATTTAACATCACGGAAGCAGCTCCACATCCAAACATCCATCTTGGTAATAATAGGCAGTCATTTGTGTCCAGGACGGAAACAATATGGTCACAATTCACGAGCAAACTCTCTCGGTACAAGGTGTGGCGACCTGACAGCTGAGCTGACGACCGCTGAATAAATGTCGTCTGTAGTTAATGTCTGTAGTTAATGTTGCCTGACTGACTCCATCACATAAAAGGCGAGCGGAGAAATGCACATGCAGAAAATCACAGTCCAATTACAGCACTTTTTAATTTGGCACGCTCTGGTTTGACACGGTCCTCCGTTCTCTCTCCATCTGTCTTTCTCACTTCTTTTTCTTAACACCTTCCTCCTCCCACTTCTCCTTTCGTCAAGAAAAAATTAAAAGATGCAGAAACACATTGGCACAGTGGGCCGATTCCCTCCACCTCCACTCACACCTCTGACACGGACAAGCATGGGCGACTTTGGCGCCGCGGCTAAAACTGGTTGCCGCCTGACAAAGTGATTCCTTACTCGAAAATTAACAAAAATAAGACATGAATTCACAAAATCCACAGAAGACAAAACTGTGTTTTTGTATTTATCAGAAATCAACACACGTTTGTTTTTAGTTTAATTTCACACAAAAAAAGCAAAGAATATTCCTCTTCATGTTCTGTCTCAGGAGTTCTCATTGATGCCTTCAGGCTGCCGTTATCGAGCACATCTGAGGAGAACTAATCATTACACCAAATCTTTTATTCCTTCTGCTATCAGGTTATTAAATCAGACAGTCGTCACTTTAAATAGGATCCCTAACAATAGATCTTTCACACGATAAAGCATGTAACAATGCCTATTTATTAGTATTTAATTATTCAATCCTATTTATTTACCTTATTAACTTAATAGTTGTCCTACAATGACCTCTGTTTGTCAGTTTTTACTGATTTGTGCTTGACGTGACATTTTGGATGTTGTCTGTTTGTCCTTGACGGGGTAAGCTGCAAATGAATTGCCCTTCTCAGGATCAATAAAGTTGTCTGAATCTGAATCTGAACTTCCTCAGGCACTGGTTTCTCTTGTATTTCAGTATGGTATGAAAAATCCACTCACAGGAACGTAAAAATCTGCCCAAACTTGCTCTGCCTTGGCTGCTAATGGCATCGGTTTGTCATAAGGACAAGTCAATTAATTGATTAGTTAAGTTACAACTAACAGAAAAATAATCTGTATTTGTCAAGCAGAAATGTGACTCTTTCTGGGGATTTAGCTTTTGAAAGACAATCTTTATCTGCCTTTATTCAAATAGTTGTAACATGCATGTGTTTGGGGTTTGGACAGAACAAGATATCTGATGATTTTTTTCACTTTTTTTTGAATGATTGAAAATGAAATAATCGAAAATGAAACAATTAATGGGGATATCGACAGACTAATAAAATACACTTATATTAGACATTTCCTCAACTGAGAAAAGTCAAGTTTAATTGACGGATTTCTGTTTACTGAGATAATGTTCCAAACTGAAAAGGGCAGACAAACTTTATCAAGGACCACTTGGCACACAAAATGTGGGTGTCTGCACATGCTTGCCTTCATGTCTAACACGCATGTACCACATGTATAATGCATGTGTCCTGTGGTTTCATCATGTAATTCCACAGCTGTCATTTTGCCCTGCAGCAGGCCTGGTCACCTCTGACCTGAATAGGTAGAGGCTTCTCATCAGCCAGCCAGGCCGCGTGGTGGTATTACCCAGACTCCATGCGTCTCTCTCCTTTGCTCGGGAGCCACCCCGGCTACAAATGACGGTCTCCAGGGGTCTGATTGTGGAAGCAGAGAGGAAGGGCGGCAGCAGCTGCTGCTACTGAAGTGTAAGCCGTGATTGTTATCAGAGCAGTCAGCTTCTCACTTCGGCCTGCACGAAGCTGCTGGTCAGCCATTCAGACAACACTTGTCACACACACATACACACACATTAAAGAGCCATACCTTGGCATAGTTGGTGGTCTTGATGAACCATTGTGTGAGCAGCTTCTGTTCCACCAGAGCGCCCGACCTCCAGGAGCGACCGTTTTCATCCACCTGCTCGTCAGCCAGCACTGTCTGATCCACAGGGTCCCAGTTCACCACTGCCTGGATGACAGATTCGCGCGCACACACACACACACACACACACACACACACACACACACACACACACACACACACACACACACACACACACACACACACACACACACACACACACACACACACACACACACACACACACACACACACACACACACACACACACACACACACAAGAGGGTACAATAAAACACATACACATTTGGATTGAATAGACAGACCAAGGCATACTTTCAATGTTGTCCCATTTCATTAATCATAATCAAAAGCTCTCTTGTCTTCATTAATTTTTTTTCCACGAGTGAGCTGCCTCTGTCAAATCTTGTAGCTGTCAGGGACCTACACCAATGATACTTTTCCTTCAAAAAGTAAAATCAAGATGGGCACTTTTGTGCAAAGGCCATTCCTACCTCTTTCTGATATGCCAGCCCTGCTTCAAAGAGCTTGACGAACAGATACTGCGTCCACTTGTAGTACTCTGGAAGACAAGTGCTCACTTCCTGTCAAGAGAAAGCCAGAGTCATGTCAGCAGTGTGAGGTGCCAGCCGGACCTCAAAGCTCCCCACATTTTATTTTATCTCCTCACCCGGTCCCAGCTGAAGCAAAGGCCAAGGCTGTCCAGCTGCTCCCGCATGGACTGGATGTTACTGAGGGGAGGAGGAGACGCAACCTGAGGGTATGAACGATTGATGAATGCAAACAGAAGCGATATTTTACTTACCTTTTAGTCCACTCCTCTGGGTCAAGGCCTCTCTCGATGGCTGCATTCTCGGCTGGAAGTCCAAAGGCATCCCAACCCATCGGATTCAGCACCTGTGGATGCAGTTATGGGCTCTGCATTAGTGGGGATGTCATCAATAAATGAATAATGAATTGATCGACAACAATTTCAAGTGATTGATGAGTGATTCATTTCAAATTGTTGCAAACAATTCTGTTTTCCACCATAACATGTTAAAAATATAACAAAATACTTGTTACTTTACTTGTTGTCTTGTTGTGTATGTTAGTTACCTCAGCCAAGTAGGTAATGTCTTCACCTGTGCCTGTTTGTTTGTTTGTTGGTTGGTTGGTCTGTTTGTTCATTTTTAGAGCTGCAACAGTTAATCAATTAAAATAAACTACTAAATTAATCTCCAACTATTCTGATAATTGATTAACCTATTGAGGTAGGTTTTATGAAGAGAAAAAAAGTCAAATGTGAATATTTTCTTGATTCTTTGCTCCTCTATGACAGTTAGAATAAATATTTTTGTTGTGTGGTCAAAACAAAACCTCATTGCGGGTTTTTCGGCAAACACGATCAACATTTTTCACCATTTAATGGACCAAACAACAACAACAAAAATAGACAGTTCAATCGATAATGAAAAGAATCGTTAGTTGCAGCCTTATTATTTTTAACAGGATTACACAAAAACTAGTAAATTAATTTCTACCAAACATGGTGGAGGGATGGGGCTGGAGCGTGGAAATAACTTATTACATTATGGTGCGGATGCTGATGAAAGGGCAGATCCCTTGCAACAACATTTTTGTTAATTTTGAAGGGGAAAATGAATGTATCTTGATTTAAAAGCTAAAAAAAAAGAAAAATGAGGCAATTTTCAGTGGGCTAAGTGTGTACAATTTGGTATTTGTTTCGCAAATCTTAGCGTTTATTGTTGGTAAACTGAAGCCTTTCTAGTTGACAAGTTTTTGCTCTTGAGCAGATACACGTAATTAGGAGTCAAATATATTTAATATTTTTTCATGTTCACTGTTTAGGACTAGGTTTTATAACAAATAAATAATTTAAGTTATCAGACCACATCCAAACTTCCTTATATATATAACCCACAGTGGAGGGGGACAATGAATGACTCGCATTTTGAGAGTTTGGCCTTTGCTTTCGTCATCCGACATGTGAAAGGAGCATTTATGCAAACATTACCAGTGGAAAAAAAAAATATTCATTGCAAAAGGGTAATTTATTCAGCAAAATAGTGCTGGGGTTCTGCAACACACACTGACCCGTACATGCTAATGCGCCAGTCCCTGCTGAGATCTCAACTCCATTACACGTTGTGGTTAATGCATGCAGACTGACTGCAATTTTCATGTAACAGCAGCTGTTATATAATGAAAAAGCAAATGGAAGGAAAGGTTAAACCTAGAACGGAACACCGGGACGTGACAGCTTTGTTCAAACAAGATTGATGCAAATTACATAATGGGTAGTTTTTCACAAAAATCCCCAAACAACATCACAATCTACAGTGATTTGCTCTGTGGTGTACGCCCGCTTTGTCCCTCGTTTCCTCTTATTCTTTTCATGCACATCCATTTCCGTGCACCCCTCTAACCTACACTCTCTTTGACAGGAGTTATTGTCGACTCGAGACGACGTCTCTTTTCACTCATCTCTTGTTCCCCTTCAGCTTCTTGGCTGTATGGGTTTCCTCTGCTCACTGAGAGAGAGAAACGAGATCAAAGCACAGGAGTGGAAGGCGGGAGTGAAGCAGAGGAGAAGCAGAGTGACGAGGAGTCGAGGACAGGAGAGGAGAGGATCATTGTACGGACTCTAACGGGTTTGATGTTTCAAACGAAGTGGTATCCTTGGTAACTGCATGGGCTTCATTTGTAAAACCGAGTGCTGGATAGTATTAGGCTAAGAGAGCTGAGCGCGGCAGACCGCTGTGACTTCTCAGGAGGAATACAGGCACACGGAGCGAGGCGCGAGCCAGAAAAAAGACTATGTAAATAACACAGCACAATGAAACAAACACCTCATTAAGACGGATTTGCTGCTAATTGAGTTTATTCAGTGTAAAATACGACATTAAACTGAAACAGTTCTGGCCTGAATTAGTGAGCTCAATCCTCAAAGTTCAAAGGGAGCAACTGAGGCACATTATCTTTTCACTGCTAAAAGCTTCAGCTCCACTAAACGTCCACACAAAATGTGAAGAGGAGACAATTATCTTACAGCACATTTCAGAGCATTAGTGACAGGAAGCAGTGAACGATATAGACTTGGGAGTGAGTGGAGGCTGATTTTAGGACCATCTGGCACTGTGATGCTGAACAGATCAGTGTCCCAATGGGAGACGAGTTTCAGCTTACAGGCTACTCGCGGTGACGACAAGAAGGACAAGGTGCCTGGAGTCTGGATTAGTGAATGTGGAGCCACTGAGCCACATGCAAGTGTCCACCTACACAGCTCCAGCAAGAAGCTTTTCTCCATCTGTGACCGCTTTGAAACGCAAAAGCAGCACTTGTCTGCTTTATTATCACCACCTTAAATGACTATGGAGCCGAAGAACAACCAAAGGAAGAAAAAAAAAAGGGGGGAGGAGAATGAGCATGACATCAAATGATCATTTAATTAAAAATTATGAAAAACAAATTCACTTAGTTGTATCCAGCCACTTGTATAGTTTTGCCTCAAAGGAACAATTTAAAATTTTGTGGAGACATCTCCTTGATCTACTGAGGCTCATTTGTATTGGGAGTGAAACACTGAAAAAGCATATTGTATCACTTTTAAAACTTAACAGCAAAATGTTGTTTTTTTATTGTTAGAACATTGTGCTTAAAATCTTTCTGACTGTCTCACAGACTAAATACTTTAAGGTGTGACCATCAACAGACGGCACCTCCCTATTTAACTAGTGAATTAAGTAGACCGTGTGCCTACAGCAGAATGGGGGTTTGTGCCGAGACAGATGCTGAGAGGAGACAGACTCTTGGGCAGGAAATAGTTGACCAGTCGTGTGAAACCATGTTTCTGTTTGGGGAGAAACCAGGCAGAAGCTGAAGGGATTCTCTCTGCGGTTGAGGGAGATGATGCACACCGTCGAGTGTAAAATCCATCAGGAAAAGAAAACCAAAAAAAAGAGAAAGGAGAGGCTCACTTTACAGCAACTTTGTTTCAGGATAAATATGAGGATGGATCTCGTGGAGACAGAAACAAACCAAATAACTGGACGTTGGTTGTCCCCCTCGTAGATGTGCTACACCGACCGTTCACAGGACTCGAATAGAGTGAGAGCTGAATATCGACTGCAGCGCTTTGATCTGAAACAGAGTCCAGTCAATAACTAGACAAGAGTGCTCGAGATCGAGAGTATGGATTTTACCTTTAACTTATTTATATCCGAAAGGAGATGTTTTACGGGAACGTTCAAGATCATCAAAGCAGGTTTAGCACGTTCTACTTTCTCCATCTGTCAGCCGACAAGAATGAGGGAAACATGTCCTCGCTTTTCAGACTTCATTTTTAAAAGGTTCAATAGGTCCAAAGCGTCATAAAAATGGAATATTATGGCATCATTTAGTCTGACTAAAGAGTGTGTTTTCACCCAGGAATGCCAAAGGATAACACAGATTAGAGAATTGGACCATTGTAGCAGAAAAAGAAAGTTAACAAGAGAAGAACAGCCAAACTGAGTTAGGACTACATGAAAGAAAAAATTAAAGAAATTGAAAAATGGAAGTAGAATAATCAAGCAACAAATGAACAATTCATTAATTTCTAGTAAACTAATGATGTGCAAATACTTGAAGTCAATACAGCACAGTAGGAATTGAGTACAACAAACAGGGACATCTAATTACACGCTCCCAGTTAAGTGTAAACTGTGGCCGTGTAATTGAAAGGTAGCAGCTCAAGGAGGTGTTATTACACTACTAATGGTACTTAAATAAACGCTAAGGTCAGTGCACTACACCATGTTCACTGTGTAAGCAGAAGATGAGTTAAGAGATACGAAGCAGCGGAGTTCAGAGAGGGAGCACGTGTAAACAGATATTCATTATAAATGTGTTGTTTGTATGATGATGCAGAGCAGGAATAAACAGATAAGAGTGAGGGCGACGGCACAGATAGCAGCAATGATACTGTCGGTACTGCATAATATCATGCACTGGATATGGAGACCTCCATTAATTCTGAATGAAAGACTTGACTCACTGTTCCAGGACAGAACGGTGGCTTAAGGAGTAATATTGAGGTTAACATCAAAATGGGGCAGAAGAGTGGAAATGAGAGTGGACCACAGTAATATATGCTTCTCCGAGTGACACATCCTTTAAGAGACTTGTAAAGAAAGTAATAAAAGGAATAGCCACCTTCTGTGAGAAGTTTAGGTATATTTGAGTCAATAGCTGTGAGCATCTACAACTCTGCTTAATTTAAGAAAAGACACTTTCCTGATAAACAACAGGTGGTGAATTGATTCTTTTGACCAATTTTGCAAGTTCTTGCACCTAAATAAGGTAAGAATTTATTGTTACTATAAGAATTTTCATTTTTGTTACTCATCTAAGTATCTGATTGCTCCAGAAAACCACTGCACCATTCACCCCCTTCATTTTTAATGTTACATTCCAGCATTGTAATATATTAGTCAAGAATTGGGATCATCGTCTCTTTCTGGTTTTTGGGGGGAATAAAGTGGAATGTGAAATAATAATCATAGGAAAACATCAGTAACCTATTGAATAATTACAGAAGTCTGTAATAACCTGTATAGTGTCCCGTCTATGTTCTTCAGTCAAAAAATATAAACTATCTTGGCTTAAGACATGTAATGAAAGACAGATATACCTGATGGCCCCTCATTCTCTGGAAGTGACCGATGGTGTCACTAATGGTGTACACTCGCACGTGGCCCATGTGCAGTCGCCCCGACGGGTATGGGAACATGGAGAGGACATAAAACTTCTTCCTGTTGGCAGCCTGAGGAAAAACAACAGACATTCAAAAGTAATGTGCAGCGTTACGAGATAATATCATGGGAGGAGGAGAAAAGATCATAAAACTTTAATCCTGAGAAGACAATAACGGTGCAGCAGCACTTCTCTAATATCATCTGTCTCTCTTTTAAATTTGTATGGTATAAAAGACACCACATTAACCTGACGAGATTTGGACAGGAACATAATAAATCCTCACATGCGGAGCGAGAGCGCCGACTGACTCCTCTGGTATATTACTGTCACGAGGCTCTAATGCCTCTGATTACAGCGTCAGAATCTGAACGGTGGCATTGTTGATTATGGATGGTTTACATTCACCGACACTGTTACCACGGCAGCACGGTAAGCACCGGTTACACCCAGCTATACGTGATTACAGGAAACCCGGGTCATGAATTTTTCAATAAATTAATTAGGAGCAGGCATGTCATGAATGTACCTAATCACTGTCAGCCTGTCGCAGACAGACCATTAGGATATATAATGAACCCGATCTGCAGGTCTGAGATCAGCTACGGGGCCTGGGATAGTTAGAGCCAGGATTCATTTGAAGGAGCTTCAAGATCTATTAGTCAATTAGTCTTTTGAATGTGTTTCAGACGTATATATAAACAGATCTGCCCATATTGATAGATTTAAAAGTACACTTAGCAATAGTACATTTACAGCACATTCGGTTAATATTTTGGTTTTGAATTTTTTCTGATTCTGAAGACATTTACATCCAGCATGGAGGAACCTAGTTGTTCATATTTTGTGTATACATTTTTATAACAATATCCAGGTTTCTGAATTTCTGCATGAAGGTGGATCTTCATTTCTCAACATGTCCACCATTTCTCATTTTCCTGGCTGCCCAAACTCTGCTGCATTTGGTTGAGAGGATCTGTTAGTTATATTGATTCACAGAAAATTGATCAACTACTAAATTTTTTGTCAGAAAGAATCTCAAACATGAGGACTTGCTGCTTCTCATTGTAGAGTTGATATATTTTGGTTTTGAAGCTTTGGTTCGACAAATCGAGACTCCTGAAGACTTTATTTAAAGCTCTTGAAAGTTTTTCATTACATTTTAAACATTTAATAGACCATGCGCAGTCCATTTTTTTATTTTGGTTTTGGATTATTGTAGTTAGCATATCCGAGTTTCTAAAAACCATGCTACGTGCTCATCCATGTTTTTCTAAAACCAGGATATGATGTTAACATGCACAACACCTAATACTGATACATCAATCATAAATGTGACTCTAGTACACAGGTAAACAACTCTATTAGCCTGATGTCAACAAGATAAACACAAAGGCCTTTTTACCTCCTCCAGCGCATCCTTCTGCCACTGTGCCATGATGCGTGGGTGCCACCATTCTTCCACCCTGCACCGGTTCTCTGTCCGGTAGTCCTTCTCCCACACTCCTGTCTCACTGAACAGGGTGCGGGTGCTGGGGCACAAGAGGCGGTGCACTGGAGTCAGGAGAGGAGCCCTAATTCGGCCGGACCGGGCTAAGGCCAGCGGATACAGAGCGAGCCTCCTCGCTGACACCTGCATGGTTCTGCCAAATAAAAACAGAGACGAGGAATTTGAAAAGTGCAGCCACACATTGATGTTTAATGTGATGATCTTTGTCCCACTGGCATGCATTTAACAACAATTTGACCAGTATTTAAATTTTCTTAGACTCCACGCAAACTGACAAACTGATACAACTTAAAGTCTTGACATTGATTCAGCTGTGAAGTAAAACACTGAGCTTGTTTTGCAGAACAGTTAAGAACCTTCAAACTTCAGAGACAAAGAGAACAAGTCTTGAAAAAACGGTCCGGTGAAAGGGGAAAACAATGCTGCTAACCACAAGGAAGATATGTTCACTGAATCGGTATAGGAGGTATGAAAAATATCACAACATCTTATCCACAGAAATGTGCCATCATGGGATGATAATGATCAGTGCTCTCAAGACAAAAAAAATGAACCAAGGTAATTTTACTCCTTCCCCACAGACAGGACAGCACATCTGGAGGCATCAGGATCTGAAGTCCTGATGCCTCGGCTCTGCAGCTCACCACGTAAATTTCCTTTTGCATCGCTGCCATTTCACACTCTGTGTTCTTTGCACCACATTACTCCGCTCTGCATCACAGTGAGGCTCTGGGCCGCCTGTTCTCATTAACACCGCCCCCCTGCTCAGATGTGAGAATGAAATTTTCAATCATCTGATTTCCAGTCACTCACTCCCTCATCTCTCCGCTTTGAATCTGCCCCGCTGTTGGGAAATTGACATTTTGCATTAGCAGGACATTGACCTGGTGGGAAGTTCCAGCTCCCAGTATATCATTTTTGTAAATACTTGTAGGAAGAAAGAATGAAATTCTGCATTATAGGAAAATCCCAAAACATGATTAATCAGATTCGTTGATAATAACTGACAGTTTATCAATCTTACAACTATAGGAACTAAAAAAAAAACTAATTATTGATTTAGGCTAAACTCTCATATGGCTTGATGTTGGTCAGACAGTCCACAGAATAAAAAAAACGATTTGACGCTAAATTTGTCTCGCACACACAGACAGACACATATAAACAGTTGCCACAGTAACGTGGAAATGAGGAAAACTGCTGCTAATCTGACCTGTCGAGCGATCTGAGAACATCAGACAGAGAGTGAGAATTTTATAGCTGCCGAATGGAGGAAGTGATAATCTGCTCGCCCCCGACGCCTGACGTATGATAGGTAAACAAGAAAATGTGATCCACGGTGAACTCACTCAGAGAGGTTATGAAAATGCAGGGTTACGGCAGAGGATTAGCAGTAAGTGTAGAGGTGAAGATCTTAAGGGGCGCGAATGAAATAATGACCAAAAGACGCATCATGAAAGAGACTTTGAGCAACAACATAGTCCATTCAACTGTCGGTCAGGTGGAAGGCCTCATTCATCAAGACTCTGAGCAGTCGGGAGGAATTAGTGGCCAGAGAAGACAAAACTTTGGGCGATAACTACAACACTTTTCAAGTAAAAGAGTGTAAAAACAGCGCAAAGTGCTGTCTCACCTCTCCGCCAGCCACCCACGCACCCGCAGGACTGTTTTTCACTAAATTCTCTGGAGTGTAACCTGAGCGTCGCAGCAGCCAACGCTGCTCCCTCAGGCAGGCCCGATGCTGGGAGAGCCGAGCACTCAAGGTGGTGACCATCTCCGACGGTGTGAGCGAGCGAGTGAGTGAGCTGAGGCGAGAGACGGAGAAAATGTTTCTATGGTGACTGGGCTCGTCGGGCTCAGGCGTCTCCTGTAGAGACAGACGGTAAAACTTCTGCAAACAGCACGCTGGCTGTGTTCTCATTTGACCTCCTACTCTTCTCATCATCAGCAGATACTTACTGGAATTAATAATAACTGTGTCAACTGTAGTTTATCTATTTGTAAAACAAATAAAGTAACAAATCGTGTTTGGAGGGGGGGGGGAAGGCTTCGGTATGGGAAGAAATTCAGGCATCATGTTGGTGCTGAGAAAAAACAAAATAATAAGTGGGTTTGATGTCCGGAGAATTAATCAACTAAAGCAATACTGTCATATGCATTTAGATTTGATTAGACAACACCTGTAATTTATGTAATTCAAATAGTGTGAGCGAAATGTATTATTTATTTTGGTCTAATTCTAATCACAATACTCACATTACAGTCAGAAATTTACTGGGAATAAATAGTGGAGCCAAAATGATGAAACCACTGACTGAGTGACTGACTGATGGAAAATAAAGCGGCAACAGTTTTGAAATTCAAATAATGGTTTAAGTATTTGACGAACAAACAAAATAGGAAACACAATGGACAAAAACAATGTTTAGGAATTGAACAACCCAATGCTGAATAGATTAATGACCAATCAAACATTTTAAAACAGTTGATTGTTTCTCGACCAAGCGACTGGTCACTCTCTCACACACACACACACACACACACACACACACACACACACACACACACACACACAGTGAGACAAACGTAATGCAGATGTAACGTGTCACATGTCTTGATGTACGGTCCTAATATTCATGAGGATATCATTTACGACAGTGTCGCATCAATCCACATGACAGACGTAACCTCTGGTGCGACAACACACGAGCAGCCAGTCGCGCCTTGTTAGCGACACATACAAGCTGAATGAATGTACCTTCAGTTTCAGTTCCCGCTCCTTTGTTTCCGCGTTGTGTTGCCGATGACATAAAACCAATAATCCATACTAGAAATATTCACGTCGAGCTTTTAAATCCCCTGCAAGTGACCTGCTTCCCTGGATCACGACTTCACTGCAGGCGCCGCCATCTTGGTTTCAATAAACTTTATTAACACGTCGTGGGTTGACAATGACACACCCACAGAGTTTGGGAGGGAGAAAGATAACCAGGCGCTTTCATATTTATATAAGGATTATTTCATCATTCAACACTGTATAAAACGCAGCTGGCTGTTTCACCTATTATATCTCACAACCTGGCTTAATAATGTTCTTAATAATTGCTTATTGTTGATCTTGAAAGCTTAATTTAAATGCTAGTTGGCCATTACAACACATATCCCTTCATAAAGATTGCCTCCATCTTTGATTGAGGAATACAGACGAAATCGTTTCAAACCAAATTAAATCAACTTATAAATAGTCGTCAAAGAGTTTGCCAAAAACATGACTGAGCTGATTACATGACACACATTTTTCTGCACCTCTACAAGTATCTCAGGAGACACTTCTGTTTTAAGTGATTTCTGAGAGTATCACTTTTTCCACCTTTTATTCAGTATGTACGGTGATTGCTGAGAGACAGCACCTCTACTTTATCGTCATCACAGAGCAGAGAGAAGCTGAGGAGGAAAATGAGGAGGAGGAGACAGGCAACGTCTCATCTGAGTCTTCTTCTTTTTCGACCTCTCCCCGTGGCTCTCACCTTTGATCTGACATGCAGACAGACGAAGTGAAAGATAGGAGAAGTCAGAGCGGGTGACTGAAGAGAAAAAGGAGGGTGGGCTGTCATTAGCTGGAGAGAGTTCTCCAGCCTGACGTCAGCGAGCTAAACCTGGGCTCTGATCCGGCCTGCCGCTGCACATCAGAGTTAAATGGGCCCCTCCGCCCAGGGCACAACAGGATGTGGCTGAGAAGGAGGAATGAGCCAGGGAAATGGGTTTTTGACCCAGTTGAGACTCTAACTCTCCACATAAAGCCTGATGAATGAATCTCATACACATCGCCTCATCAGTCCTGTATTTCATGGAGAACTGCAGGTGCTGGTGCTATAGTGTTTTACCATTTGTTCAAAACTGAACCTGCAATCCAAAATATGAAATGTTAACAATTTCGGAAAATATGCTTCTCTGGTGGTACAACAATTTAGACTTCCCACTCTAGCTCTTATTAAAGAAACAAAACTAGCAGATTAACAGAACTTCCCAACAATTATTTATGTACGCTACAATTTGTTCCAACTGCGCATGAGCTGACAACAATTCAAATTAAAGTTTAGGATGAATCACAGTTGTAGGTATATCTTTTTAAAGGACTAGTTCAGTGTTTTGGGAAATAATGGTTACATAACTGTTCCTGGTCTCTCTCTCTTCTCTCCCCCAATTTCTATCCTCTCCCCCCAACAGGTCTGTTTGAAATTTCTTGTAGAAATATTCTGTTTCTCTGTAATATTGTGAGGTCGTGACCTTACTAGTGCCTATGTTGTGATTTGGCGCTATACAAATAAAACTGAATTGCATTGAATTTAACTATAGCTCAACTTATCAACATGTTATATATTATTTGTTTCATCCATACACAAACCAAATTGTAGATATGACAGTAGTGATTTTATGTCTGGTCATGTGACTTTTTCTTTGGCCCAGCACAGTGAAAGGAAGCCATGCAGTGCACCCAGTGAATACATAGTACCAGTAGATAACTCCACGTGAAATCACCACTTGTCAAGTTTACAATTCATTTTGAAGTCTTAAAAACTCAGATAATGTAGTTCTCCAGTTGCTGAATCGTTACATGCTACAGAACTGCAAAGGTCCTGGTTTGCTGATAAGTCATTCATCTCTCTCTCTCTCTCTCTCTCCACTTGTTCCCTGTCTCCTTTTCATTGTCAACTCTCCAACACAACACCCTCAGATAATCGTTTCCGTCAGGATTGTGTGGGTGTGGTTTGGTCAGATTCCACTGAGAGCACAACATCCTCACAAATGATTGAATATCACTGAATCTTGATTGAAATTAGCTTTTCCCCGACTATATATTTGGATGAAAATAATGTCTCTCCATCCATGTAACAAGTGAAAATGATAGGCGTCACATAACAGGAGCAGATGGAGAGTTGACGTCCTCAGGGGAGCGTCTGAGTGAACAAAGCCAGGTTATTGCTGGAAATGAGTGGAGAAACAAAAAGACAAAAATAAAAAAATGGAATCAGTTCTGTGAAAGTCTCATCCTCTTCCCAAGTGCCAGCTTTGTCTCAGTGTTCCACTTCTTTATATACGACTCGACTAACAGTTTAAAGTGCTGCTTGGCATCATTTCTGAATTCAATGTCTTTTAATCATTTATTTTTGGTTGCATCAAAGTTGTGCGTTTTTGGACCGTTGCATTTCCTTTGAGTCTCAGGTACAAGCAGCCTTGGTTGTTTTTCAAACAAATCACTTCTGAAAGCAACCAATCATCCTCATTTTCCACCCACATCCGCCTCCCCGTTCCCACCATGACAAACAACCCATGGTAATCACCCCCTCGTTCCCTGTTTCGGGGGACGATTGCATTTCACCAGCGGAGAACCAGATGACAAACGACCAGGCGGAGCTGCCCGAGCAGCAATGCATTAGGTAGAAAGCAGATGAGGGGACGGGAGGAGCGGGGGGGCTGACTTGTCTTCACCTGTCCAAGGTGACCTTTCATGAACGTGTGTGTGATTCACAATCCACATCTGCCTCAATAAGAAGTGGTCCACGGCGAAGGCAATCTCGCACCATCTCGGCTCCCTCAGAGCGGCAGGGAGCAGGCTGAAATAGGTCTCCCCACGCCTCTGACCGTGCTTCAGAGAATCGAATGAGTGTGATGTTATTTCCAGGGCCTATTTCACATCGACAGCCCGACGTGTTCAACACTTATCTACTCTTGTGGTAGACGAAGGCCACAGAGAGAAACATGGGCAGTACAGAGGAGATGAGGAGGTTAGTAGCTGGAACAAGAGTTTAAAGAATCTGTTAGCAGCATCACTTTCTATCCCGATCTTCATTTTCTCCCACTGCTGCACTACGTCCACTCACACGGGATAAAAAAACAAAAACAAAGGTTCTGCAACGCACAGACTGTTCTGCGAAACTACCCTGTTACTAATTAGCGCACAGCCTCTTCAGTCTTCTAGATGCACCCAAACCAGCTGTAAGTGAGGCTCAGGTGGCAATCTGATTAAGATTCAAACACAATGAGTTTTAAATTACCATCTTGTTGTGTCCCCGGGTAAAAAAAAAAAAATTTCTGCACGTGTTCATAAGCATTTTAATTGCTCTCAGTTAAAGGTTAACAATGAGAGAGACTGACAATCTACTTAGTGAAGGAGTGCTAATATTTGGGGCCAAGACAATTTGTGCTGTACTTACTCCACTACATTTCAGGGAGTCGACACTGTAATTATGAATTCCCAACAGTTGATTGACGGCAAGTTCAACTTTGTGCAGTTTATTTTTATTTCACAAGAATAATCCACACACCATCAGTTCTGCTTCCCAGGGAGTTCACATGTTAACATTAATAAAATCTAAGTTTAGTAATTGCTTTTCAGAATCTAACATTTTCTTTTCATTTTCATCTTATTAAATGTGACGCATAGTTATGGATTAAATCCCCCACCGAATGTACAAGTAGTGAGATAATTGACTCCAAAATGCCAACTGACAAGAGAACTAAAAGGCTGCTCTCATGTTAATGCAGCGTTATGATAATTCAATATCTAACATTATGTAAGACATACTTGCATATGAGCTTTTACTTTTTAAAAACATAAATACTTTTGCATATTATCCTGTAAATACACTTCTAATTGTATATGTTTTAGTGCAGTTTTAATTCTTTGATCTAACTTAACATTCCTACTTTTGCTTAAGAGGGTTCTACGGAAATTTAGCGTCGCACTTTATTAAAGTTCGGCGACTTACAAGAGATAGATCAGAAAAAAGAATGGTCATTATTGAAACAGCCGGGGCTGATATGTCTGATGTGTTCAGACATTTACTCCCTGTACAAGGATACAGTAAATTGAACTCTGTGTGTATAATAGGTGGAGGGCCCCTTTAAATAAAGCATGAACGCTTCTTCTGCTGCCTTATGTTAGTAGAACGTGATTTCATTTGCGGGTATTATTGAACCATTTCTCAAAATGTTATAGCTTCAGAGCCTGAATGTAATATCACATAATGATCACTGTTGTACAACGCTGCCCAGATTTTAACTGTTTTGTCACCAGTTCTCTGCAAATCACTGACTCTTTGCCACCTGACTTTATCGTATTCTGAATATAGTGTTGTTTTTCAGAAGAAAGATTTTGTGATAGACAGGATCTGAACACAGCATTGATAGGAATATGTATTAGTGGCTGCGGTTAACACCAAACATGGCAATAACAATGGCCACGATGTTATTAGTCTTATTTTTATCAATACAAGTTTAATATCTGTGTGTGTGTGTGTGTGTGTGTGTGTGTGTGTGTGTGTGTGTGTGTGTGTGTGTGTGTGTGTGTGTGTGAGTGTGTGTGTGTGTGTGTGTGTTTGTGTGTGTGTGTGTGTGTGTGTGTGTGTGTGTGTGTGTGTGTTTGAGTGTGTGTCTGCTCCCCTGCTTCTAGGGAAACCTCTGTTTTGTTGCCGTGGTGATTAGTCCTGGCAGTGATTGGTGGTATGACAGGACTGCTGCAGACCAGCAGGGGATTCATCAGGCTCAGCTGTAAAAAGGGGGACCTTGAACATTGTGACTATCAGGATGCATGCACCCAATCCTAAACTTCTCATTAAGTTGGTTGTATGTGGAACTCGGTGGGTCAGACTGTAGCTGTCTGATCCAGCACGGAGCTGATGAAGGCCAGGAGCCACTAACTGGTCCTCCTTTTTTGGCTTTCCTATATAAAGAGCCAACATTTCGAGAAAATGAATGTTTCATACGTTCTCCTTCGGCACAAGAGACTTTTATCTTAGTCCCATTTGCATTTTTGTCACCAAAGCAATTTACATTTTTATAGCATAATTAATGAACAAGAAAGTCATTTATATTTTCTTGCTCCGCTCACCAGTACGTTGTCTAGAGAGCATGTCTGATGCGGGGAGGGACCAGCATTTGGAAAATGTGTGGGAGTATTTGTGAGCACCAGAGAGATGGCTGAGCGTGGAGGAAGAGGACCAAATAACTACATGATTGTTTTAAAGCAAGACGGTCGCGGAGTATTCACTGTCATAATTAAACAGAGACAAGAGGAGCGAGGGCTTTCAGGTGCAAATTGAGGCCAAAGACTCTTTTCCTCGTCGGCGGGCCCTCACATCAAATACATGGAGGCAGGCCTCCCGAGCTAATTATACCATTTAAAGAGCGCAGAAGAAAACAATTCATGCCCATTCATACAGAATATCCTAGCCTGCAAAGATAAAAGAGAATAATTCATCACCGCTTTGCCTCTGGTCAATGACCCAATTCTGTCAATAGCTTATTATCTTTTCTGATGCATTATGGATACTTTGTTAGGAAGAGTACACTGGCAAAACGCATAATTATTTGCTCATTAAACTCCATATCGCTCTTGAAAAACTGACTATCAGAAGCGTGGTACATGGACAGTTAAGTGATTGGGGGATGCTTGTGATATCTGTTTTGTATTTTGTTTGTTTTTAGGAGGGGACAGCCTCTTCAGGAGGGTGGGTACAATACAAAATGAATATAATGACCCTTTACACCTTTGAGGAGCCTCTAGTGTCCATACATTATTTTTAAAACGTCAGAGAGCTCTTGATTTGGGATGTCAACTAAAAGAGAAAATACATCAACTCTGACATTTAAATACACATATAATGATTGTAGGCAGATATCAACCAATATCTATGGATTTACGCAGCAGAAAATTGATATTTGATTGAGTAAATGCAGCTCAGTTAGATTTGGGCCAACCATGGCTCACAGCAGTGGCCGCGGCTTGAAACCCCCTTCGCCAAAATGGACCAGGTGTTCAGCCACAACGGCCCCAACGTTCAAACTTTTATTTGAACACCGTGGGATTGAGATTAACTGCGACTGTGTCCCCAGCTGTGGCTATAATCAGATTTGCCGTGCGTGATAAAGTACGGGATCCAAAATACAAAGAGTGGAAGGGAGGGGGAGGGCATGGGAGTGGGAGTGGGAGCGACTGTGTCCTCTCCAGCGTCGGATACAGCAGCCAGGTGGGTGACACACACTGTGTACAAAACCCCTGCTGCCTCAGCACAGTGGAGGCACATGTTTATTTATGCGTCTGGCTGCCCCTGAGCCCACAACATGGCCGAGAGGAACAACCACCAACATACAGAAAGCTCTCGGGCGGGCAACGGATGAATAAGTAAGCAAATTGATCCGGGGCTGTTGGACTGTCTCTTTAGTGTTTTCATGAATCGAAGCTAGAAAACTTACCAAATATAACTATTTATTGTCGTCTACGACAGCCTGGTTGTGGTATTAGTGTAAAGACAGCTGCGACCGAACCAGATTCTCTTACTTTTTCATTTGCTTTTGTAAAAGATTGATCTCGACTGGAGTAATCTGTGTTTGTGAGAAGCTGCCACACAGGGACAAAAAAGGAAAAAAGAAAAAGGGACATGACTTGACAATTGTAACAGCACTTTTCGTCTTGAACGTCGAGTGTGCTGAATTGTAGGTTGTTGTGTAGAACAATTGTTAGGGAGCAAACCCCCCCTTTTCTTTTTATCTACAGGGTTGTGTAACGTCAGCATGTAGTCGAATTAAGCCCACAGAACAGTTTTCATGAGGGTTAGGTTCACCTTGTATTTTTACAATGTTGCAGACGAGCACAGAAACCTGTGTGAGGGTGTAACGTGTGACAAAAGCAGGATGTATTGCCACTGAACGAAGGGAAATACTTTCAAATGACTAACATTTTCACTCTCAACACGCTGAATTAAATTGTCCCTTACATTTCCGAAGGATCACATTTTGATGTGACGTGCCCTCGGCCAAAGCTCTTCAGTTCCTGCTGCTCGGCGGGACGGCTGCTCATTCGGTGGCCGTCATCTGTGCTCAGCCCAACTCAGGGAATGTACTCTTATTAGGTCAAGGTTCAGGTGTTAATCTTTCCGGCATGGTACGCAGATTAACTTCTTATCTCTCAGCTCTGATGAAACAACAGTCGAAATTATCGGCGTTACCTTGTCAGTTACCCTCTTGTCACCTGGAATCCCACCGTGTGGGGGACGCCAGAGCACCAAATTAACAGTCACTGAGCACCTTATTAGGGAACACCAAGTTGGGAACGAGTCGGAGCAAATATGGTTACTTCTGGTTTCAAAAAACTACGGTGGCGCTGTCCAAAATGCTAAACTCAAGGCTTCGAAAGGACAGTTCACAAACCACTGGGTGACATCATGGTGGGTTGCCACTCGGTTCGACCACGTCCCAGAGTTGTCCTGCTGGATTCAGGTCTGGTGACTGGGAGAGGCCACTGACGTTCACTGATCTCACTGTCCTTTTCGTGAAACCAGTTTGAGACCAATTTTGCTCTGTGACAAGAAGCATTATCATTATTATCATATATGATATCATATATCATATATGATGAAGTATGGCCATAAAGAGATGGAAGTGGTCAGTAACAATACTCCTGATAGTCTCGGGTGATGATTGATCGGTATTTAGGGGACCAGAGTGAGCTCGGAAAACATTCACCACACCATTACATCACCGCTACCAGTCTGGACCGATGACACAAGGTCGGGTCCATGGCTTCGTGCTGCTGATGCCAAATTCTGACCCGGCCATCTGCATCGTCAGCCGATTCATCCAGATTCATCAGGCTTCCACTGTCCAGTTTCCATGAGCCCGTGGACCCTACTGCAGCCTCAGATTTTGGTTCTTGGCAGACGGGAGTGGGACCAGACGAGGTCCTCCGTTGATGAAGGCCAACGCGTTGTGCATTCTAGGATTCGAAAGAGGAGATGTAAGAAGTGGTTGTAGGACTCATCCACTGAGAACCAAAGTTTCATGGCAATCCGTCCGATAGTTGTCGTGATATTTCGGTGTTGACCAAAGTGGTGCACACTGATATTGTTGTTCGCATATTGTGGTTATTAGGGAAATCTGACTCTCTTTTTTTTTTTTAAATCAGCATATTTGAATTGGACGACAAAATAAATAGATTGATAAATGATTCACAGGAGTCTTTCTATGTGATGTATGGTCAGAATTTTCTGAGCGGGTGTCTGCAGGTTGTCCTGAATACAGTGCGCCACATTTCTCCTCCCATGGGTGAAACAAAAAGAGTCGGTCTGATCGTGGAAGACAGAGAGACAAAGAGGAATGTGTTCATGCAAGGATTGCTGATTGGAGGAGGAGGAGGTCCAGCCTCGGTGCCTGTGTCCCCCCCCCCGCGCCGCCCCGCCGTGTGCCGGTGCTCAGCGCTCACACCTGAGGTGTCAGAGGAGGAGAGAAGCTCGGAGCCGCGATGACGACGAGGCTCCGCGCACGGAGCTGCGCCGCGCACGGAGCTGCTCCGCCCGCCTCTCCCGCGGAGCCACTGCGCGGCGCGTCTGGAGAGCAAGTCAGAAGGGAAATATCCAAACGGGAGGGGGGTGGGGGGGGTCGGGATGCGCGCATGTGACAAGCTTTGAACCTGTCTAGTTGTGCCTTGTCGCGCTGTGTGTTCAATCTCTCTGTCGGGAGCTGCGTTTTTTGTGGGTTTTTTTTTTTTTTATCAATTTAGACTGGCCCATTCAAACAGCGCCCGCCTCGTCCGCCGCCCTGCGCATCGTCACAGCGCCATGCGAGCGGGAGAGACGCGCCCTGTGCCATGCTGACCGCCTCCCCGACCCTGCTGCTGGCCCTGACCGCGGTGGCCGGACTGCTGCAGCGATGCCAGGGCTGGAGCGACGAGGACCTGCTGCTGCCGCCCAGCAACTCCTCCGACCGGTTCCTGGCCAACCTGGAGGTGGACGTGCGCTTCTCCAAGAGGTCCGCGGAGGAGGGCGACGCCTCGCCCGACGCCGCCGCCGCCGCCTCCTCCATGTGCAACGTGAGCGTCCAGAGGCTCCTGCCCACCTCGCTGGTGGCGCGCTGGGACAGCAGCTTCGGCTTCCAGTGTGACGTGCTCATCTACACCACCAACAACCACGGCAGGGCGTTCTTCTCCGCGTCGTTCAACCGGGCGATCTCGCCCGTCGTCGTCGAGCACCTCGGGGTCACCGGGGGTCAGCAGGAGCTGCGGCTGTGCGTGGGCTGCGGGATGTCCCGCTACCGCCGCTTCGGCCAGGGCCGGTCGAGGGGCCAGCAGAGCGGCGACCAGGTCGCCTTCTGCTGCGTGGATTTCAGCCTCGACGAGCTGAAGGGGGACAAAAGTTGGCGGCTGAACAGGAAGCCCATCGAGTCGACACTTGTGGCGTGTTTCATGACTCTGGTCATCATCGTGTGGAGCGTTGCTGCGCTCATATGGCCGGTGCCCATCATTGCAGGGTTTCTGCCCAACGGCATGGAGCAGAGGAGACCGAGATAATCGAAATGACCCTTAATAGCAATGAGCCCGTGCTGCCTGTACTGCTGTAACTGTAGCCATTCAAACTCTCCACGCGAATGAAGGATGGTGGAGGTCTGGGGAACTTTCTTTCGATCAAACGCTTTAGTTTCTGGTTGTTCTCTAATAAACCTCCTCCTCGTTAGGACAACCAAGGTAATGTATGAAGACTTGTGCTAGCCAATAGTAATCTATACTGGGACCAATACCAATGTGTTTTTGAATACCCTTGTAGGCCTTCCCATAGATTATGTCAGCGTGAACTGTGCAGACTTTCTCTCTTTAAAACTGTGTTTGTATAGTTTTTAATCTTTCTAGAAAGTTTTTTGCCTTATGCCATGTGTAGGACTTTTGCACTTAAGACTGAACTTCGAGATGTGCCGTCACATACAGTATATATTTAACCCGGTCATGTTCAGAGTAAGTGTGATAGTTTCTCCCCCCAATACATAATGAAACATCGATGTTGTTCATGACTGACACAGAGTTTCAATATTTATATTGTTAGATTTCTAATGTCAAGTTAATTTGTGCTTATTTGTAGGCTGTTACTGTTTGAATGAAAATAAAAAAAAAAAGATTGTAGGCTATATCTCAGATTTCCTCTGACCTGTTCTCAGTAGCCTGAATCAATTTACTCCACACTTCAAGTTTAAATATTTTGAGGCCACAATGTCAAATGCTTGAAGTCTTTGGAAAACTGATTTTGACATGAGATGTACCTTTGACTTAGGGGGGGCTCCTCTGGCTCCATCTTTCTTTATGCTCAGAAAACTGAGCAAACTCCGTAGCTATATATCTGATAAAAATAATAATAATGATAATTTCACAAATTACCTCAGTTTTTTAAGGTGAACGTAAGGAATTATTATGACTAAAATCTACTTCAATAGATTAAGATATTCCCTTTCAGAGTGATAATGTATGGCTGAATAATGAGCAGCATCTTAATGTCAGTGCTGCTCGAGGTGGCTGTAAATCGTTTCTATACAGTTGGTTCATACTACATCCATTCATAAAAGCTCATGGTTATATTGTACATTTTGTAAAAATCTTTATCAGCTAACCTCATTCATCTTGGGGTCCTCTCTCTGTCCCTCCCCTCTTTTTAATCGCCAGTGTAGAGTAATGATGCTCTGGACGATTACTCCCCGTCTGTCACAAATGGATGTTTCAGCGCTGTACAACGTGGATGTTTCCTTACACAAGACATTTCTTTGCCTTCCAAAATTAAAGAGAGTTTTACCACATAACAACCTACCTGATTTCTATGTGTGAGAGCGTTAGTGCCACTGTGTGTATAGGACCAGTTACAGGTTTAACCACTGGTGTGTTACGTGTCCCAGACAAGAGAGACTTTATCAGGGTGTCCTCCTGAGCGGACTGACGTTTGTGATGTTGACAAAGTCTGACTGGAAAATGATCTTTCAGATTTCATACTGTGCGTGGGCACAAACCAGTCAGAGAGGTTTATCTGTTGAAAACAGTGGCTGATCTGTGGGTCCTTGACTTTTATTTAAGCTATGAAACCATGGAAAGTGAAAACTGAATCACACCTCACTGATATGAACTCTTTCCAAACAGCCCAGGGATTTACACCAGTAAACCACAACTTTAATACAAGTTACTGCTTCGGTGCGTCAGTGTTGTGGCCTAAATCTCTATAAAGAAAAATTAAAGTGTATTGTTTTTACAATAAATCTGCTCTCTGTAATGTTATTGCTGTGATTTATCCTGAACACTGAACTAAAATGATAATTGTTTGCTTAAATGTGAACGAAATGATTTATTGACAATATTTGTGGAGATTATTTAATCCTTTATTTAATCAGGAAAGTCCCACTGAGATACATCTCTTCTGCCAGGGAGTCCTGGTCAAGGAGGTCAGCGATGAAATGAAAAGAGGAACACGCACACAAAAATAACATACTAAAACAGAGCAAACAGACTAAAACGCTTTATGCACGAAACTCTGGACTCTGCACCTGGCAAAATGGCCGACCTGGCCACGCCCTGACATCACCTGGTGTCGTAACATTCCCTGGCCGCTGACGCGCACTCACACATTAGGAAGTGGAGGCGTTGAGTCTCGACGACTTCGGCCTGAAAGGAGGGAGAAAAAAAAAAGAAACCGACAGGAAAATGTTGCGCACGAAGGTTTCAGCTCTGGACAAGAAGCGATGACATGTGCGCCGATTCCCCCTCCGCACCAGGACCAGTTGTACACGTTGTGGGACAGCAGCATGTCCTCCTCCGCGATCAGAGTGTGTCTGCGGGTCCTGTGTCTTTCTGGCATCGTCTCCACCGTGTCCGGTAAGTTGACGCGTAATTATTAACCAACGGGGGCAGAGATGGTGTGGAAGCTGCTGGATCTGCTGTTTAAACATGGGATAGTTGTTCGAATGGGGATTATTCCTCCAATTAAAGCGCAGTTGTATAGAAGCAACGCGGATTAATCATAAGACTTTATCATATAATGCGGCTTTTGGTGAACTGTTTGGGAACCTGGGTGGCTTCAGTTGAGTAAATCAACCCAGACAGGATAAGGAACAAAACTAAAAGCAGTGTCCCTCCCGCACTGTGGGGTTTGTATGTTTGGTTGTTGTTGTTGTTGTTGTTGTTGTTGTTGTACACGCCTGGGCGGCTTTCTGTTGTTTGTTCCACAAAGAATCCCCAAAATCCTCACCATCTAAAAGCATGGCAAGGACAATTGCATGTGTCACAGGTCAGATGATGGGTTGTTGTTGTCCACTCCAGGAGCGTATATAGATAAATATAGAAGGAGTAGAGGAGGATGTGTGAGGCGCCAGGCGGTTGATTCACGCTGCACATTATGTGCTGGAGTGTGTTGACACGGCTCTGTTTGCTCACTGCAGGCCTGCGTGGTTAGTCATCGAAGGAGCGGAGACAAGCGGCCCATCTAACAATATATACCGATTCTTGTATTCTGATATTTCCAATTATGACTCAGGACCGGACATCTTTTATCTCACTCTTCGTGTCTTTTATCCAGGGGTCCAGAAGCTGACCATCACCCCCGACCGAGGCACCACCTTCGTCATCAGCAACGCTCAGGTCAAAGGTTGCAAAGTGTGCACGGGGGCCGGGCGCTCTCGGCGATGCGTCGCGTCTCTGCTGCTCAAAGACAACACTCCCGTCGCCGTGGAGTTTGAATGCTCCAGACCTCAAGATGTGTTCAGGGTTGAGATTAACCGCAGTATAGGTAAGAGCGCCGCAGTCACTCTATGAACGAAAATACAAAAGGTTATCTTGTACAGTGCTCTTTGCCGAACTGATACAATACGTGTGGATTCTATTTATTGTGAAATCCTCTCCTTCAGAGTGCACCACAAAGTCGTGCAGTGGGCACATCATCCAGGCCGACTCCGGCTCACTCCCTTTGCTGGATTTCGACCGCAAGTTCACCTGGAACCTGAGAGGCGCAGCGCAAAAAGCCTTCAAAATAGACTTCGGCGGGACGGGTCTGAGGCAGATACATCCATCTGAGAGATGTCCGGACAGACACAGCTACACCCTCCAGGCCTTCCAGGATACAGGGAATGTGTCCGTGGGGAAATACTGCCGAGCGGGCGCTATCAGCAGCGCTCAGATACTGAAACTGGGCAGCTTCTCTCTGGAGGTCCCGGCAGGGCAGAAGCTGCAAAATGGCCAGTTTGATGTGTCTGTCGGCGAGGAAATCAAGTGTGAGTTGGTGAAAGTTTTCACATCTCTGAGTCTTTTCAAAGTCACTTTCATCTGATGGTTTTGTTTATTTGTTTCCCTCCCAGCCCTCGCCAAGATCGCGCTGACATTACCGAAAGGGGCCTCGTCCTCGGCGCTGCTCTCGCCAAACTACCCGGACAGCTTTCCCGACAACAAGGTGATGGAGTGGTACTTCCAGGTCCCGGCGAAACACAAAACGGCCGTTCAGTTGCTTAACCTCACACAGCCGAGTTGTCTGAAGAAGGAGACGGCGGTGGAGTACCACAGCAAAGGGAGGGGAGCGCTGGTGCAGAGACTGACCGACCCCCAGCTGCAGCAGACCTGGGGCGACTTCTCCATGACGCTGAGGAACTGCGAGATGGACAGAAGGCGAGCGGGTTCTCCTGGACTCCGCCTTGGCGTCCAGGTGTCTACTTCAAGTGCAAGCTCACCAGGTTTGTACCACATCTGCAATTGATCATGTTGTTCTTTGGCCGCTTTTGCCATAAACTTTTTTAAGGTTGTGCATTTGGCCCCCTGGACATGGATTTCAATTCATCATCTCAAATATTTGTGAAATATGGTCAAATAGACCTTGAGCCCTAGAGATATTTAGATTTAGGGTTTGAGATGGATGTTGACGAATCCATTTTTTTAATCTCTACTTTAATTATGAAACTAACTGACTGTGGGGGGTTTTCTGGAAATGGAACAAAAGGAGAATGATTGTTGAACTTGGATTCATCACTCACTGCAAATGAAAACTACCGTTGCTTTGTGTCTGATGGATGAGCAAATATAAGAGTTCGACAAATCAAAATTTCTTATGTAAATAATATATCGTCGTTGTGTCTACAGCGTAGACTGGGTTTACAGATTGTTTTTGCTGCCTCCAAGTGCCCCCCCCCCCCCAAAAAAAGTATCGCTGCTTTAAAGTATTTTTGTACCAATTCAGTCTCCAAAAAATTGGTATTGCCTCTAAAAATCTTTGAAATAGTCAGTGCCAAATTATTTATTGAATAAAAAACAAATGTGAAATAAGGCTTTAAAGCTGCAAATGTTGGAATAATGACAGATACAGTTTGTGTCAATCTACTGTTTGACTTATCAATTTATAAATGACAGCAGCTTCGTCTTTCTGTGTCAGTGATCAACTCTGGGAATAGTTCTGTGTAGGTTCAGAAACTAGTGCGGAACATGAATGACGTCTCCCGCATGTTACGGCAGGCGCGTGTTTAACGTTCCTTTCCCCTTTTCCCTGTTTAGTGATCGTGTTACAACACAGCCGCCGTTTCATTAGTCAGGGGTGTTACAACATTTTCCCGAAACGTGGGCCGAAACGATCAGTATCTGAGGCCTCGGGTTCACCCTGGGGATCTCTGAGATTGCGTCACTGCTGAGTCACGAATGACAGCAGCCTGACGGGCAACACTTCTTTCAGTGATCGGGGGGGGGGGCATTGAGCTCGATCAGTCAAAATGAAATTCAGATTGCTGTTCGATGCGGTTGTGACGAATGATGATGTCAGCTGAAATGCACGAGCCCCACACATTTACTTGTCTGTGTGCGATTAAGAGAAAAAAGGAACAAATGCTAATGTCGTTGCTGCACTTTATTTCTCAAGTGTTGTGCAAAGTGGACCTGAGCAAAGCGGGGGGCCTCTCTCTTCACGTCGAGAAGGTGGGGCCGGCCTCTAACTGCGAGATGAAAATAAACTCCGTGACGAAGGAGAACATCACGGTCACGTCGCACAGTGAGCTGTCTTTCCAGGACTGTCCGCCTGAAGACGTACAGGTCACCGCCATGAGAGTCATAGGTAAATCCACATTTGAGGGTTGAACAGGGAAAATAAACCCCGAGTAGTTTTTACACCGCTCCATGTTAGGATCAATATTTCATATCAGATTTTAATGAGATGGTGTCAGAAATTACTTTTGAAAATCCCACTGAAATGTGTTTTTTTAATTACTCTACCTGCTGCTACTAAACGGTGACTTTAAACATCACAGCTTTTATTTTGTGACTGACAGGTTTTGTTAACAATAGAACCATTACTGTATTTTCACCAAGTTGTTATTACTCCAAATGAGTAAATGTGTTTTATTTGTTCTTTATTTCATGTCAGAGTGTAGTCGATTCACAGACTGCCCGAAGGCTCCGGTCCATCTCTCGTTGCCCATGCTGCCGAGCTGCCTCCCCGCCCCTCTGAGCAGAGTGACCTGGATTCTCCGTCCTCCTCTGCACGGCACCGTGGAGCTGACCTCCCCCGCCGGGCCCCTCAAACAGTCCCTGCCCGGACAGCCGTGCAACGACAGCCTTGTTATCAAAGTGGCCGAAGACGACGGCACCGCCATCGGACACTTCTGCCCTCAGGGGGCCATACAGAGGGTCCAAATCCACACCAACATGTCGGTCACTGCGTCCAGCGTGGGGCGCAGTGCGCTGAAGACATGTTACAAGCACGTGCTGGACGTCTGTTTTAAAGAGGAGATATCAGGTAAAAAAAAACGAAAAAAAAAACGAGTAGCTTCGGTTGAATGAAATAAATGATGGTTAATCTGTGATTATTTAATATTCAATTCTTTCTAACTCTCTATTCAGAAAGATACATATTCACTGTATTGCCTAAGAAAGACACCCCGGTCCTTTTGGCCACTCCTGGTTGGCCGGCGGGAATGAAGTCTTACTCCACCGTCTCCTGGATCGTGTCCGTCCCCCCGAAGATGGAGGCGCACCTGATGTTCGCCAACCTCAGCCGGCCCAAGTGCAGCAACCGCCACACCAACATCAGGGTGCAGAGAGTCGGCAGCCGGGAGGAGGACTACAGTCGCAGGGAGGACGAGGAGGCCGAGCCGGAGATCGTTGTCTCCGAGAGGTTCTACCTCAACATGTCCAACTGTATGCCCGAGAGAGGACACTTCAGCGTCATCACCAAGATCACCCTGCGGGAGAGCAAGAGTAAGGGGAGATCTTGCAGGGTTACTTATGAATCAGCTGCAAGACGTTCTTCTTTTTTTGGGACTGGACAGTAATTTGCACGCTCAAAATTCAGACAAGAATATTGTACTAACTAGGGGGGATTCCAAATAAAGATTGTACAGTTGAATATATGTATTATGGCCCAAAATATTAACGAAATATCTGATTCTCATGTTTAGATCTTCTGCTGACCATCATTCTGAGTGTTGTGGCTGCTCTGTTGGTCATTTTTGTCTTCGTGCTGGTAATGGTCTTTGTGGTGATTAAGTAAGTGCACCTGCTTTCTCTTTTATATTAATAAGTCATATGTAAGTAATCGTTACTATTTCCTCTCATTCAACAGGACAACAGATGGTGACAAGAGACGCTGTATGCAGCTAAAACTCTCCTCCTCTTGTCTCTCCCACCAAACAGGAAGAAGAAGAAGGAGCTGGATCACCAGGTGTCCATCTACAATCCGAACAGCACCAGTTTCCTGCCGGGACCCAACGGGTTCCCGAAAACGCGAGAAGACAACGAGTCCCACGTGTACGCCTCCATCGAGGACACCCTGGTCTACACACACCTTCTGAGGAAGGGGATGGATATCGGCGTCTACGGCGAGTCTGACACGTTCCGGCCGTACGAAGGACACGCGGACTCGCAGAGGCCGCTCGTCTCCAGAGACTCTGGCGCCGAGGACACAGAGGTCGGGGTTTACCGGCCGTTCCTGCCCGCAGCCCAGCAGGCTCCCCCGCTCCCCAGCAGGCCCCGGAGCCAGCCCATGGTGGACAATGAGATTTACCAGAGCAAGGACCCGAGCGAGGGGGAGCGCTCGCCGGATCTGGGGCCGAGGCTGGAGCCCGAGGGTGGAGACTGAGGAGAAGATTGGATTCAGCTTTTTTCTTCAATGTACAACTTGGAACATTTGTGATATTCATTCCCTGGCATCTGTGTGATTACCTGCTCTTCGGCCTTGACAGAAGCCTAATTTCTTCTTCTACTTCTTCTGCTTCTCTTGAGCATCTTGAAGTTTTGCACCGAAGCCAGGCACAAAGAAATAACCCTGTTCAAACCTGCATGCGGCTGTTACCTTGTTTTATTTCAATGAAGACACTTTTAAAGCCGTATCAATCAGCCCCTTTATACCAATTTATAATAATAATAAAGGACAGTTGTGCTTTCAGGATATTTTATGAATGTTGTTTTGTACGTATTGATGTTTGTACAGGGGCGCGCCCGATTGCTGTTTACATGCAGAGTTTTTGGTAATTTTTTTTACGCTCAAACCACTGAATAGAGAGGACTCCTCCACTGCTGCTGCAATAAATTGCACTTTATAGCATCATCGGAGGCTGATGGCCTGATGATGGCCTGTGTTGCAGGCGATTGCACCAGCAGTGTATGTGCACAGCGTCCTCTCTGTGTGTGTGTATATATATCTATATATATAGATATAGATATATATATATATGTTTGTTTTTATCACTGCTTTTACACCTTTTCTAGTTTTCATTTCATAAATGTGCCTTGCAGAGTTGGCTAATACACTTAAGAGATTTTAGAATAGCTTCAGACAGGAATAAGTTGGGGGTTTTTTGCATTTGGACCCATCTCAAGGAAATTCTAAAGACTGATCTGTTGCTAACCGTGTGAGCCTTTCCCTTGTTCCTACATAGACTTATTTTTATTTCTCTGTGTGCATTACGATGATTGTGAATCAGTTGAGAGCTCATTTTATTTTTGCTATTTGTGTCAATGACCACGGACGCCTTGTGCTGGACTGCAGTGACATGGAATAAAAAACCTTGTAAACACTTACAGGTGCAGTCACAAAGAAATGTCAGTGTGTGTTTTTTTAAGCTGACGGATCTTTCCTATTAATTAAAGGGAACTTTTAAAAGAGGTATAATTTCACATATGTGTGGTGAGAGGTCAGGACGTCTTTGTGTGTTGTTGTGAAGATCTGAGTCGCTCGTCCTGTGAGTGAATACAAACTGAATATATTTTGTTTTCTGTTTTTCACATTTTCTGGGGAGGACAGCTCGGAGAAACGGAAAAAATAACCGTTTCAAAAATACTTATGTAGAGTTTTCAATATTGACATCAAGTTGCCTAGAAGATGCCAGAAAGTTAGGTGTGATTTGAGACAATGTTGTCCAGAAAGATGAATAGATTGTCTTGGAATGAAATTTGCCTCCTGCTGTTCACAAAATAAACAGCAGAGGGAGGCAGAATTCAAAGTTGGAAGTTTGCTCCATCGTAAAATTGTTTTTGTTATGAATCACATTCTCTCTTTGTATTTGAGTCTTATCTTGAAAGGAAAAACTGCTGAACTGCATTGGCCTTGCAAATATAGTAACTGGGTAAAAGACAAAACTAACTCAAACCACGAATTGTTATTATTAATATTATTTTTATTGATAAAAAAATAATCAAGTGTTTTAGAATATGAGGGTTGCCACTGAGGAGAGACGTGTTTATTGACATTACATTATGTTTTATATTTTATAACTTTCAGAAATGAAAAAAGAAAAGAGAAGGAATTTGTATACACGGAATAACGCTTTAGAAAATATACATAACAAAGTGAAGCCATCCCGTGGTGTTTACCTTGATGAATATCTGATATGTTCTAAGTATTTGAGACCGTGTGTTTTGCTGAAAGCATGTAGAATGTCATGTGCCAGTGAGTTTAGCTTATACAATGACACGGTGAATCCCAGACCACTGTGTGAAGTGGAATAGGATCTGAATGGCTTGGTCAAGAAAACGTGAGCCCAGGAGAAAATGCAGCACATTATTTTTCATAGCTCATATATCAGTCACATGCTCTTCATTTCTTAACTGCACGCTGCTCTAATTGTTCGTACGAGTCGTGTCGATGTCAGAAATCTGCTCTCAGACGATGTTGAACTCACACACCGAGGCCTTCTCGGCTCTGCAGCTCTCATCGAACCACTTGCCGTTGGCCGTGGTGGAGAGGATGGCACAGTTCTGCCCGCGCCCCCCGTCCGGCTGCAGGGTGACCTCGGTCTCCCAGTTCTTGAAGCGCACGCCGGACCCGGATTGGTCGACCCACTGGCCGTCGGTCACCATGTCGTTGACGCCCAGCCAGATGTGCGCCTCGGGGCCGATGCTCTGGCGGACGTAGCTGTACAGCTGGTCGTTCTCGTCCCCCGTCAGAGGTGTGCCCAGGCTGCCTCCTTTGGCAATGCAGTCGTCGCTGGCTGCGTGGAAAGTCTTCTTCACCGGGTCGGCCAGGAAACACTTGCCGAGGATCTTTGTGCCTCTCAGACAAACTAGAGGGGAAGATGTTGAGAGTCAGTGTGGTTCCGGGGTCATTGTTACCTACACTTGTCTCTCCGTCACAAGGAAGGTGTTAAATTAGTTCAATTAGTCTTCTGTTTTTGGATACAGCATGTTTGTTGTAAAGTAAAAATGTACTTTAAAAGATGAGTCTGATGTGAGACTGCAACTGTGCATCCCAGGTGATGGCTGCAATTCCCTTACCTGTTTGCAAAGCCTGGTGCTCTTTCAACAAATTCAGCTCCTGAACAATGTCGTTGATCTGTTTCTTCAGCTCCTCGATTGCTGCGCTGTTTGCAGAGTCTGAAAAAGGTATTCAGGTATTCATATAAGGCCTTCAGAAGTTTGTTACGATGGACTTTCACATCGCAGTTCAGTCGTCTTGTTTCGGTCAAAGTTATCCAGATACTTAACAAGTTGGGATGTTGTTTCATTTTCTCTAATGTCAAGTTAAAATCTCACCTTTCTTGCCATTTCTTTTCTTGGAGCTGCTCTGCTGGAGCGTGCAGTGTGCCAGCAGCAGGAGGCAGAACATCAGGCGAACCCCTCTGGCCTCCATAGCACTCGATGCAAAGTGTTGAAAAATACTGTTTTGGTGCAGCAGCACGAAAAGGCTCCTCACAGCTCCGAGTCCTGGCCAGACTGTTGTTTTTCTCAAGAGTTGTGAAATGAGGAAATCTTATAGCAGTGGGAAAGCAAATGTTTTACAGATGTTTTACAGACATTTGTGTGAGCTTTTGAAACGCTGCAGGGAGACGGATGGGGCGCAGGATTGTGCAGCGTTTAACTACGGTCCAGGCAAGCATGACCCCCGGTTCCATATGTTTGTAGTGTTACCAATAAACCACAGGAGGTCCTTATCGGTCTGTGTTGAATCACATCTCTCACACAAACAAGAAATGGAACAGTTGACATTTCTTCATCAAAAAATCCGCATCTGCTTGTAACTTGAAAGCAAAAACTTTTGATTAACAAACGACCATTCACAGTTGTTTGCTGATTCCCGTCGAAATGTCTGTTTGTTTCTGCTGAGGCTGCCAACAGGCCAGAGGTGGGATGTTTAGGGGGGTTGCTCCCAGAGAACACATCTGGATCTCCTCTGTGAGCTGGAGGCGGGGTTACGTGACACATGGCAGAGACTTATTATGTAATAAGAGACTTGTTTAATGAAAAATCACTGATGTGAGCTTAATATTTGTTATATTACATATCTCTCAGTCTGTTTCTGTGAGCACTGCAAGCAACAAGCGCTACCGTGACTCCACGTCTGAACATGAACAAACGGTAGCTTGACCTTTTATGTCAAATCTTGATAATTATGTTTCACCTGATTATATTTTTAAAAAAGTGGAGAGTATTAAACAACAATAATAATAATTGAATCAACTATTAATGTTCATACCTACTTGTTACTTTGTTAAGCGTCCTTAGACCAAGAGACATTTGAATTCAAATCTTTGGGGAAATACAGGATCAACTCCTAACTTCAGTTTCACATGAGTTCAGATAAGAAATTTGTGTTAATCTCTCTAATATGTGAAACCTCACTTCTGAAAATAAAAATCTCTTTTACAGCATGTCAACACCTTACCTCAGATGGTGTGATTAGGGAAGTTTGGGCTCTTCTTGTCACTGATGTTTGCTCTTGTGTGTTTAATATTCTTTTATTGCCTCTGTTATGAAATTAATAAAATAAAAAAATTGACACAAACAGGGAGAGATCTTATCAATATATTTAAAATCAAAATATTTACAAAATACCTCAACAATGAAGCCGGTTCTGGAGGCAGAACAGTTAAATGACATTCACTGAAAATGAGTCATTTATAATAAATATACAAAAGAGTTCAGGCAAAGGCGAAGGCAGCTCGTAAATACATAGAGAATAACGATGCCCAGTCGTGGTGTTTCACTGCCCCACGTCGACACCGAGAGCCTCTGATTCAGAGCTGGTCAGCGTCACAAAATCACAGTCAGTGCACGTGTCACAATAAAATATTCACTCAAATGCATAGTTAGTTAGTTAGTTAGTAAATTTCGGCCAGACTACATCACCTTCGCCTTCAGCGCTTCATCCTCCACAGAATACATAATGGAAGTGTGTGGTGTCTGCAGGTATATGGAAGGCTGTGATGAATTATATCATGGTTGTGCGCATATAGTGCCTTGTGTTTATGCATACTCAACTTGTGTAATGAATTTATTTGTTATTCGTTGACATTCGATTTTTATTTTTGTCTGAATCCTGTTCCTACATGCAAGTGGAATATCTTGTGTCCCTCTGGGGATCAGTAAATACTTTACATTAATAATACATTATTTAGCGCTTCAATTTTACAGTCTTAACGGTTTAGAACAGTTTTTTTAATAATTTCTCTATTTCTGCAATGTCTGTGTTCAATGTGCTTTGTGCATTTTTTGTTCATTGCTCAGTGGATAAGAGACACTTGAGATAAGTACAAAGCCCTTTGCATTGCAGCTTTGCTCTCACCTTTAACCAACAAGCAGAGCTCATTATTTTTCCAAACAGTGCTTGTTTATCTGTCTGGGTAAATTTCTCATATAATTTCTAATTTTTTAGAAATCTTGTCCACAGTGCAAGAAAATTAAAAACACTGAAAATAAGTGGGCATTCACAGGGTTTGCAAAAAAAAAATCACAACACAATAAATAAATACAACTAAATAAAGAACACAACAACAAAAAAAAGTCATGTTAAAAACATGCAGGAATAAATTAAGTAGTGCTTCATGTTTGCAAAAGAAACAAAAAACGTACAATGAGTCCTCTTCATCTTGTTGCCACGGTGAACTATGTGAAGCCTCGGCAGAGTATTAGGCACCGTCCCTCTAGTCTACGTCGGGCAAAGCACTGCAATAACAACAGAGATGAACATTAGCAAAGATATGCGTATGAGTTGATTTCAGTAATTTTGCAAGTTAGGAAATAAATAGGAGGAAAAATAAAAGGGGGAAAATAAAAACACCTGTGAACGTTTCACCACATCGGCTACAGACCGAAGCATATTAAATGACGCATAAAGACTTTATCTCAAACATTAGTTGGGGTGATCTGAAGGGTAAATATTTGCAGGCAACTAAAAATCATAACACAACATCTTAAATATTAACTGCAGGGGTAAATGGAGCTCTACTGTGTGTATGTGAGTCGCTGTCTGTGAGTTTAGACACTAGCAGGGATCAACCAAAGCTGCAGACAGTCAGTCAGACAGTGTGTCACCGTGTGGGAGAGGGGGACAAGTGAGGGGAACATCAGGGTCAGACTGCACTACACTGCAGTGGCAGAGAGGGGGCGCTCTCCACTCCCCTGTGAGTGACAACACAACAGTGCACATCACAAGTGAGTGTGTGACAAACCTCTCCATCCGTCGCTCACACCAGAGCTAAATTAGGCCGAGCGGAACATAAGACGCAGAGAAAGAAAAAAACATAGAGGAATGAAAACAGGATGTTTGTGAAATTAAGGACAAACAAAGAGACAGAGCTCAGATGTTTAGCCAGGACATGCAGAGGGAACATACTGATCGTTTAATGTGCATCACATTTATAGTATTTTACACTAAATCAAATTATCGTTCACAGTTAACAGCCAAATTTATTAACTCAACGATACTAACTGATTTTCATTATGACTTTCGCACTGTCCATGTGCATATTGTTCATCTACTTATGAACCTGCTCTCAACTACAAAACCAAGCAACAGTAATGGTAACTTAACCAAACACTGTAAACTTGACAAAATAAAAATAAAAGTGTGACATGTTCAGTGTGACGGACTGGATGGATAAAACAAGTCTCTGAAAGATTATGTTTTTGTCAGTTTTGCAATTCTGAGATAGAAAAATGAACATCAACGGCGATGAAATGCGATGAAATTGTCAAAGGCAGAGTCAAGCACAGATAGTTTGTAAATGGTCACAACTGATTGGTCATAATATAAACAACAGGGCAGACACGCTAACGACACACACACAGAATCTCACCAAGAACTTCAGTAAACAGACGAGAAAGAGAAAAGCTCACCTTTGAGAATATAGTCTGTCAAGAGACTGGGCACCTTGTCGCTGTCGTCTCTCATGGCTAGTAGAACTGAGGAGCAGCAGATAGAACGGGAGTGAATGGATCTGTCACAGCGGCTCAAGCTCGAGCATGGTCGGCACAGACGAAGGAAACTTACTCTTGGTCAGGATCTGGAGGTCCTCGAGCGAAGGAGGGTGTCCCTTCTTCTCGTAAGGGATGACTGTGGTCAAATACTACAGTTGACAAGGACACAGAGAGAGACATTAAGACATTAAACTAAGATGGCTGAGATAATGTGGATGCTTCTGTGGCACGACACTGCATCAAAGTGTGTATTTTCATTGCAGCAAAGCAGGTAGGACACAGAAAAAGGGAAGTAAACCTGTCTTTCACTGCACCCACTCCCAAAAGTTTGCCGGAAGCTGTTCTGAATGACAGAGGAGAGTCCCTCCACGCTGAAGCGCTGAAGGGGCAGGGAAGCGAAGCCCAGAAACATGAGACAGAGAGATAATCAAAGAAAAGAAAATGATTTTCAGGCAATGGGTGGAAAAGTAAAGATCTCAAGGTATCACGTGATTACAGGAGCAATTCGAGAGATCAATGAGGAGATAAAAATAAATTGACACAAAAGGCGGATAAAGTTTCCTTTAAAGTCTGACTGCAAGAATAAAGTACTGACTGCTCCGAGTGTTCTGTCAGCGTGGCCCTGCGACGTCCCGGCTCCGCCCTTGAGCTTCTTCTTCTTCTTCAGCAGCTCGCGGTGCTCCTTCTGCCGGTTCTGCACGTCTATGAGCGCCGAGATGAAACTGTTCTTCACCTCTTTCTCAAAGTCCAGCTCGTCCCTGAGAGCCAGCTGCTGCACCAGCTCCTCTGAGAACCTCCGGATGTTCGTCTCCGTCTCCTCCAGACGCTCGTTCAGCTCCGCGACACTCAGGGTCCTCACACCTGCGGAAAAAAATACAAAACGCACAGAATCACACAAAGCACACACAAACAGAAATGAGCTAGAATCAATTATATACTTAAGTTATTCAGTACATTATAAGGTGCCTTCAGTTTCAGAGAATTTTACAGACAGCTTAGATTGCAAAAGTTTTAGATTCACATCTGAGGTGAAAATATAAAGTGAAGATATATAAGAAATAATGTAATTGTTTTTTTGTTTTCTTACAGCATATGCATTAAAAAACAGGTGCCAGTGCATTGATAAACGTTAAGAATAAGCCCGGACTTATTTTACATTTTTCTTATTGTCAGTAAATCCCATAAAAATCTCAAACCAACAATCCTTTCAGTGTATTTTTAATACATAATAATTTCTGACTTCCCTCCCCAGTCTCCGGCACAGCCTGAAGCCCATTCATGCTGAAAAATGTAAATCTGAAAAAACAACAACCTAATAATATAAACACATAAATATATATTCAATTTTTTTAAATATGTAAAATAACAACCTAAAACAGCTGGGAGCTGTAGTTCTTTTTTTAGATATTACTCAAATGGAAGTAATTTTCAGTTGCGGATTAATACATATTTAAACAGTGTGATGGACTAAACTCAAACTGGTTAGAAAAACACATTATCAAGAACCCAGTGCAGGGGAGAAACCCTTGATGTATTGATATAGTATATTGATATTGACAATGTACCAGTGTGTTATTAACAAGTAACAGGATAAGGCCTTACAAGCAAATATTCACAAGAACACATCATGACACTTATGTAATAAACTCAGTACTGCAAGAAGACACATCGTGATATATTGGTGCCTTTGTTTTGATAACATATCACAAAGGATTGTGTCATATGTACTGATCATTTTTTCCTGATCCAGCGGACACTCACTGTCCTTGTAGCTGGGGCTGCTGGGGGGCCGCTGGACGTCCAGAGAGAGCATTGAGAGGTCTGACTGAGAGGGATCGTACTCGGCCTCCATGTCGGGCGAGTCCTGCATCATCTCCTCTATCTCCTCAATAACCTGCGAGTGTCAACAGAAAGAATTTGAACATCAGTTGTTAAATCTCTGCGGGAATCACAAGAGGGATTTCCGTCGCGTCCCAATGTCACAGAGGCTTTTGAAGCAAGTGTGGCTGATAACAGGCCCGACTACGCTGGAGGTCGGAGTGTTTATGTGTAACTCACCTGCTCTGCTGTGAAAAGCGGCTCGTCTGCGAGGCAGGAGACGACGATGGAGTGCATGTCCAGCTGCTCCCTCAGCTCCTCGTCGTCCGACAGCTCCTCGGGGACATCAGTCCGCCTCTGGCCAGCAACAGGACAAGGGGAGGGGGGGATTTAATCAGAGCACTAAACCCTGGCACAATAAAAATTTGAGATTTGTGCGATGAACTGATGTGATTTGGCGAGAGAGCAGAAGCGGTGGGGGGGCTGGGGTTGAGGGGAAAGTGGGACAGGGATGGGATGTGATGGGAAGGGGGGTGAGGGGTGGGGGGTGGAATCACTCACAGGTTTCTCCTCCTTGTTGAACGTGGGGATGTGGAGGCGGCGCGTTCGAGACCTCTTCCAGTCCACCGGCATCACGTGGCCAAAGTTACAGGTCAAAGCGTTCCAGACTCTGTGGGGAGCGGAGACAAAACATCAATCACTTACATGTCAGTCATTATTACAAACAGCATCATCTGCCCTGATAGCAACTCTTATCTTTTGTCTTGTAGCAGAGGCACTGAAGGGACTGAACGTGAAATAAGATAGCACAGAAATACTTAATGAAATCACATAACAATCATTCAATCAGATTCATTTTTCAGTTTTGGTGTAGGGGGCAAATATGGCACACCCCTGTAATCCCCGACATGGAACCCTATCAAAATGAAAATGCCACAGATGATTAGATTTTTGTGCCACAAAAGCTCAAGGCCGCAGGATTTTTTTGGACTGCTTTAAATATATGTCACTGGGAGAATGTGTAGTGATTATGTTTCATGTATTTGTAATGGTGATTTTCTGAGTACTTTTGAGTTTGCCAACTCATCAATTACCACAAAGGACTACTCAGGGCTTAATTATCATGTTTATTATCAATGACTTCTGGCCGTTTCTTGGTTTGGCACTTAATGATTGAGTCTGCAAAAGGTCAAACGATTGCACCTCGCACAGCTTCTCGATTCACGAGGTGACACATTCAAAGTCACGAAACCATTCAACTCTCCATGATGCAGAAGAAGAGAGAAGGGCAGCGAATTAAAATGCCTCAACCACAACATGTTTAGTATTTTCGTCAGTTGACTGTCACAATTAATATATATATGTTTAGAATAATTTCAGACTATTTTCTAGATTCAGACCAAGCACTTGTCAGTCAACGGATGAAGAGATACTGGGACCAGAGTGTCATTGTAGGGAATGACCACTCGAGTGCCAGTTTCACAAATATCGGCTGTATATAGTTCACGTGTTGCTATGGTTACTCATCAGCCGATATCGGTGTTGAAAACGGCGTTGGAGGACAGATGCAGATATCGTGCCGATAGTGTGGGTGAAACCTACGGCTTGTAGCTCAGGACCCGTTATGATGAGGACTTGACCAAAGATGGCTGTCGTCGTAGGCCGACACATCCCCGGTAGAGAGATAATAACGATAATCCTTGCTGAGACATGTTGGCTTCCTGATATAATAGATCATGTTTCCCACACTGCAGACACGGTGCCTGATGGAGGTGTGTGTGTGTGTGTGTGTGTGTGTGTGTGTGTTTAATACGAGCTGCAGCGATGAGAGGTTCACACACACACACACACACACACACACACACTCACTCACTCGTCTTTCTCCAGCAGCGTGTCCTCTGAGATCTCCCTCGCGGCGGGAGCGACGCTGTCCGTCTGGGCGTTGACGTGTCGGAAGCAGGCGGACAACGCCTCGTCGAAGCGGGCCACCAGGTGCTCCGTGGACCGGAAGGCGCCGGCGCTCTCCGCCGGGGAGAAGCTGCCGTCGTGCGGCTCGGGGCGGTCTCCATCACCGACCCGCGGGGGGCCTCTCTGCGGCCGCGGGAGCTCCGGCTCCGACACCGTGTTCACGTCGCCCACACGCGGCCAGTCGTCGGGCGGGTGCGCGACGGGCGCGGCCATGGCCCGGACCGGACCGGACCGGACCGGCCTCAGCAGCTCCGGGTGAAGGGCGAAGGCGTCGTGCGACTGGCACCAGGCCCCGGCATCCTGTGGGTCTGCCCGCCGTGACCGGTGTGGGGGTTTTTAAGGACACAAAGCGGCAACGTCGACCGCAGATGAGGGGAGGCGCGATGATGAGCTCATGCTGTTTAGACTCCGCTGTCTGTGTGGATGTTATTATTATTTTTCTAAAGCAATAAAAAAACCTTTTTTAAAAAGACCACAATCTATTGAATAGTCGTTTTTTCGGGGCAAACTCTGCTTGAAGCAAACAAAAAGCGACACGGGCCGAATATCAGGAGAGAAAAGACTGACAGAGAGACCGATATAACCTATGTTACTTATACTGTATATTCAAGTTTTGTTTATCTTTTCCTTTAATTATTTTCACCTTATCAAATATTTTATTTTTGCATCGGTAGGTTTCTTAATTCGATTCCCCAATTGTCTTTTAATATTGTAGTAATACTCTGTTACAACGCATGTGAATGGGGCTCGTGCCAATAAAGTTTATTGAAATTGAAAAAAACTGACAGACAGACACGGGCGCCCCCTTGTGGACGAGACAGGAACCATCCGCGGCATCGTCCCCTCGTTGTACGACGGCTCCCCTGCGGCTCCCATGGCAACGGAGTGCCAACAAACAGAAGAAGAAGAAGAAACACTTCCTGTGAGCTGACAGGACAGCACCAGCACCAGCAGCTGGGTAACACACACACACACACACACACACACACACACACACCTTCTGGGTTTTTTTTGTAAGTGAATCCCACTTCGAACCATTACACTGTATTTATTTTGATGCAGCGTGATCATCCATCCACCTGCCGTGTCAAGCTTCCTTTGATGGCTGGTGTGATCATCTCACACAGTGATGTCAGCCACGACAGGAGTCGACACGACACTCCGGACAATGACCTGAACGAAATTGCACAATATGTATTCAGTCAATACAGAAACAGAATCTCAAACTGAATGGTGTTTTTATTATTTTTAGGTGTAAACTAAAAGTGAACATGAGCTCACCTCTGTCGATGCTGAAGAAAACAAGGCGCGCTCCCCTGCAGGGCGTCCTGAGTGATCAATGGCAGGTTATTCACTGGACATGATGAGGCACAGTGCTGTTCTATATGTTTTATTGTACTAGGGGGAAACGTTGAACACTGAATTGTCTTTGATTTTGCAGTGGCAGAGAAAAAGTCCCCTTCAGGAGGAACATGTCAAAAGGTAGGCTCGTCAAATGTAAAACGTAAAAGCAGAACATTACACACTGACTCAAACAGAAGTTATCAGCAGTGGTGGAGGACGTATTGAGATCCTTTGAAAATGTACTAATACCACACTATGAAAACACAAATTAGAAATAAGTAAGTAAAATCATAAACTACTCAATCCAGAGAAATGTGTCTGTAATACCAATATCCGAACATCATAATATTTTCATGTGAAAAGCATTTTCGACTAATTAATTTATCAATCAACTAAAAGTTTCATAGTTTGATGTTTATTCTAGCTTAATAGTTGTATTCAGTTTTATTTTGAGAGCTTTTTATAGTTTTGTTGTGTTAAATCTTTTTTAAAGTAACAGTAAAATAGCTGTAGTAAAAAAAATAAGTGTAGTAGAGTAGAAGTGTAGTGTAATGAAAAGTTCCTGCTTCAATATTAACTCCAGTTAGTCCTTTTTGTGACTTTCACATATCTTTGAAATGTGCTTTAATATTTCAGAGCTTCAGGCATCATTGGTTGATGATGACGAGGATGAGGATGATTCATTCGATCCACATCCTCCCCGACCCTGTCGCACTCCGGCCAGCAACGCCCCCACGTCGAAGTCAAAAGCCCCTTTGAAGAAAGGTACAAATGAACACAAAATTATCATTTAATTCCAAAGCGAAAAACAATCCGCTTTTTATTTACTGTTATACAAACAAACAATCTAACTCCAGCTGTGATAATCAGTTGCTCCGCCGAGCGACTTTGAGCTCATGTCTTCCATGATGCAGCGCGTGACCCTGCTGGAGAAACAAGTGAGGAGCCAAGCCCAGGAGCTAGAGTGCAAGGTGAACACACACCTCCTCCAGACCAACAACTAAATGGCAGCAATATATATATATATACTGTATGCATATATTTGAAACCTGTCACACTCACCCACTCAGTGTTTTCTCCATTCTTCTGAAGAATAAAAAGATCTCTGTTTTGGAGCGGAAGCTGCGGGTTCAGAAAGAATCAAGTAAATCACCTTCAACAGGGTAAGATGTGAAGAGATGATATGATTTTTGACTCAATGTTGCCAATGCTGTGTTGATTTAGAGAGTTCGCATGATCTTGAAAGAAGGTGCCGACTGCTGCAGAATCAAGTGCACGAGATGGAGGTACGTTGATTCAATACGGCATTTAAATCATCCTATCATGTGACTTCGTATTGTGGTCAAACCGTGATTACGTCTGCTTTCTGTATAGAGCTTTCTGAATGACTATGGTTTGATCTGGGTGGGAGATGGGGAGACCAGTGACCCCGCTGAGTGTGAGCAGACACACATCTCTGGCAGAGGCCTCTCGCAGCCAGGTACTTTTTATCCTTATGGGCCTTGCGCTTCTCTGCAAACATAACACAGAGTGATATTTTGTCATCAGAGATTCCTAATTCATTGTACTGTGTTGTCTTTCCCCCTGAAGGCACCTCCTCCAGGGTCAGGGATTTCCACATGAACTTCGACCTCGTGCAGCAGAGGATCAAGGAGCTGAACGTCCTCGCAGGGGAGGGGGAGTCTTTTGTACGATCCACAGCCACGGGGGCACAGCTGGCGAAAAAGGATCCCATTCAACTGAGGCTCTACAGCAACGGCATTGTCATGTTTGACGGTCCTTTCCGCTCTTATCAGGAGCACAGCACCCAGGTTCGCAATGTGAAACTGCACAGCCAAAAAAAAAAGAAGAAGCATACTTTAAACTGGGACCTTTGATGGCTCAAAATGTCTTTCTTTGGTCTGCGCAGCAATGCATGAAAGATCTGATGGACGGGTATTTTCCATCTGAGCTACATGAAAGATTTCCCGATGGTGTTCCTTTTGAGGTGAGTCTGCATTGATTTCCGTTTTCCAAATGTGCAAATTTGTGTCTTATCAGCGACTCCCTCTGTAGGTTCATGACAGACGAGATGAAGAATTTATCTTCAGGCCACCGTGGGAGAAGTTCCCCGGTGAAGGACAGGCTGTTTGTGGCAAGAAAGATGAACCGTCATCTGTCGCCAGCTCTCAAACACTTGGTTGGTTCATGAACACATCCCTCTTTGACACCTGATGGAAATCCTTTTGTCTTCATTGTCATCCTCATGTATTTCTTTCTACAGGCAAGAAACTGACCACGGGTCAGTTCCTGAACCGGATGCCCAAGGCGGTGGTCAAGGGGGGTCACTTGATCGATATCAGGGACACGCTGAGAGCAACCCTGCGGGTGAGAAGACAAAAAAGATCCAGCTCACTCCAAAAGCACCTATACTCATAAACTCACATATATTTTATGAATGTTAATAATCAAACGGGCACTTTGACCAGGGTTCATCTGACGCCCGGAGCAGCGACTCAGTGATCCTCGTCGACACGGCAGCACTGCAGGCGATGAAAGACAGGTATGAACATTTTATCATCAAGTACGTGACATATCAACTTTTATATAAAATCCTGATTCACATGTTTGTGTCTAAAATAACAAATATCTGATTTTGCACTTGGGATATGTCATTTAAAACACATTTGATGTTGATATTTTAAACCATAGAGGATATTCCAACATCTCTAAAACTTGAAAAATATGTCTTTCAATAAAATGAGGCAGCACAGATGTAGAATGGTTCAATTTAGTCGCAGAGATGGAAAAACCAGGCACCTGTGGTTTAATACTTAACAAAGTATAAGCATTATCCAGATATAACGTGTCAAATCACTGTGCAAATAATTTGCTAATTCTACAACTTTGCAGAAATTAGAATGAAGAACCGGGTTTAAAGGGTTGAGAGGAACTGCTAAATCCAAGTACACGCTACATGACGCAAACGCTGATTAGAATCCTTTCTTGGCAGCAATGACTAATAGTCCAGATTCTGGAGATTACTGTATGTACATGTACTTGTGTAAAAATAAAATAGGTCAGGTCCCACTTGGCCAGCGAAGCTCTTTAGCTTGTGATGTGGTCTAGGATGCAGGAATCTGAGATCAGTCCAAGGCATTGGTTTACAATGTGCATTTGATTTTTTTTTAATGCCTTGCACTGCAGTCAGTTATGTCAGTTTTGGTCCATGTCATAAAATACAGTGTTATACTATCTGGAAAGAAATGTGTCAGTTGTCGCTCATTTGATTTTTTCATTGCATGTTTTTTTACAGAAAGTTATTACATTATCTCACAGTTCAGTGCTCTCGTCTCTTTCCACACTCAGGCCGCAGACGTTCAGCTCCGACAGGCCGTCGTCAGCCCGCGATGTCATCACACTGAAGGTGAAGTCCGAGGACGGTAATCAAACCTACGTGTTGAAAATGCGCTTCTCTGAAACAATCGGCCACCTGCGACAGTATCTGGACAAACACAGGTGAGAGCCGGCACATCCTCCTGTCCAGAGTTACTGGCGTCTTTCCTCGTAACCATGCCAACACTGGCCTCTTTGTGTTTCTTACACCACAGAGGCGGTGGTCTCCTTGGTTATGACATCATCAGCGCATACCCACAGTGCCGCTACCAAGACGACTGCAGGATGCTCCGGTCATGTGGCCTCACGACGAACGCCGCTTTGCTGCTGAAAAAGAGGCACTACTGACTGGAGTCAATCAGATCAACCTATTAGGAAATATGGATGTTTTTAAATCTGGACCCTGAAGCAGCTAAATGGAATTCAACCATCTTGTGTCCTGTCAAAAGGACACTTGAGTTTCAAAAACTCCTGTTAGTTTTACACATTTGGATTCACTTCCTTTTCTCCCAATACCAATTCTAATACCTCAACTCAGGGTTTTTATTAATACCACTTCATGTACAGTAACATGAGGACATGAGGATTGTTGTGCCACTAGAACCGAGCTGGTCGTCAAACATTATATTTTTATCACACTGACAAAATAAACTGTGGAGTCAATCAAGTCAGAGCCTGAATGGATCCTGCGGATCTCTGCACAGAGGAGGTATCTACTGCAGATAAAAAAAAATCAATTGAAAAAATTTAATCAAATGGAATTCTAAACAATTTAAAACAAAAAGTTGAAAGTCTTTATTTCTAAAATATGCAAATACAAACAAGGACAAAAGTATGAAAATATAAACATCATTTTTTTTCCCTTTCGCAAAACATTTGAGATGTTAAGTTAAGGCATGCGGAACCTGACTTTTCCAAAGAGAAATCTTGTGCTACTCGAGTTTAAAGGTCCCATGAAATGAAAAACTAAATGGCTTGTTTGTCCCTGGGTGTGTTGTTCTGTAAAATTTTGTCAAAAGTAATTGTTGCATATTTTCATATTAAAATCCCTTTCTCTTCCTGTAAAGTGTCGAGTCTTTTAAAAATGGCTTATCTTGCAAACATAAAATCCCGTCGAGTACAATGTGATCTGAGATTTAGGGGTGATCCAGCCAACCCCTCCCATCATCACCATCATCATCGCCACCATGTGGGATTAAAACATGTCCCTCTTCCACATGAAGGAAGCGACTCATCCTCGGTGTCTATCGCCTGCCAACTCATTCGAAACGCCACAGAAGGAAATAATCTAAGAGCCACTTCATGGGACCTTTACACATTGTTGATTCCAAAGTTAACTCAAACATTAGCACATTATTACAGCAAGTCATAAGGGAGGATCCGAAACACTTTCACGCTGAGTTGTCGATGCAAACAAAATAAAAATAAATAATACTGAAGATTAATACTGGTTCTCAGGCGTACAATTATTAAACACTGATCCACTCTGTTGAAGCCACTGTCAATGGAAACGTACAGTATCCTGTGAAGTTATTGGTCTACACAGAGCAGAGGCTACAACGATCACACAGACTGATGAGTTGTATTTAACTACGAGGAATAAAGAACAAAAAAAGTGTCGGGGCCTCCGCAAGCTCTGACGCAGCCCACAGTTATCTGCTACATTCAGAGTCAGGGAATGTATTGACTACACTACTGGTTCACACGCTGAGAGAGAAAAGTCAGAATGGAAGAGAGCTGCTGCAATCAGCCCCTCTGTGGTTGGTCTGAAATGAATTAGCATTGCTGTTTGCGAAACGTGAGAAAGGCACATGTTGGTGTTCATTCATGAATGCGTCCTGCAGCAGGGAGGAGCGCTCACAAACATTTGGAGACTTGCACAACTTCCGTCGACCAGAGTTTTCTTTGGTAGTAAAAACCGCTTTAGGCCTGTTGGTGTTAGAAGCTGACTTGGTTGTTTTCGTCTTTGACCTCACAGCTAAGAGTCTAACGTTACAGTGTCTACCATTTTAAATAATGGCAAGTTAGCAACATTTTCATTGTGACTAGGGTTAAAAGCACAAGTTAAAATATTTTCAGTTGATTGTCAACCATTTTTCTTGGATAATTCCCCTCAGGCGGGAAATAAAATTTTAAATAAATTATATATGTGGGACTTCTACACAAATAGTCATCCACTTCAGCGGAACAAAAAGTATAAGACTGTTTGGTAACTGACAGTATCATGTCATCATTATTAAAAAACACACGCACTATGCTTAAAGGATCAAGTATTAGAGGTAAGTTATTTTCTGTTAGCCCTTGGACAGAAATAGATGAACTCTCTAGGAAGAAGGGAGGGTTCTGAGACTTGACGTTCAGTCAGTCGAGGGAAGTAGAAGCTAAACCATATGGGCTTTCCTCTGTCCTCATTTAAAAAAAATGTATAATCCATTTCAGTCCTTTTTCTGACATTCAGTAACTAGGCATGAAAGACAGAAGAGTTGTTTTAGACGCTTCTGAGGTAAAAGCGTGGGCTTCTGCAAGTTTCCTCCATCATCGGGGGCGGCAAGGTTACTGGGTGATACAGTTCTCCCCCATGTCCTGCGCGTAACGGTCCAGTATGACGTTACGTAGTTCCTCAACATCTCGACGGAGCTGCTGGGCTTCGACGAGCTTCTTCTGCAGCACCTCTGGACTCATCCAGTCCTCACCCTGCTCTGCCACTTGCGGAGGTGCTGAAAAATAGATTAACAGAACTTTTCAAAAGGCCAATTTTTATTTCTGTATCAAATTGAAGCCATAAGCTACATCTTTGCCTGGTGTGCAACTCCCTACAAATGTAACTACACGTCAAGGCAACGCAGCATTTGCGGACACAGTTAAAAGTCGAGCCACGCTTACAAGTGAGACCAAGCAGCAGCGAGAGGTTTGGGTCTTGTCCCTGAGCTCTCTGGGTCAGGATGCTGCACAGCGAGCGCAGGTCACTGAGGCAGGAGGCGATCTCCACGTGGAGCCTCTGTGTGAGACGAGCGCCGGCTGGCTGCAGGGCAGAGGAGGCCTGGTTGGTGCCCCTCTGTTCTGGATCGCTCATCTGCTCCTGCAGGGTCAGATTCTGCTCCAACAGTTCTTGGTTCTGCACCGACAGCTGAAACACAAGGAGTTTGTGTTAGTAGAGCAGTCAAGTCAGGGAGGAAGGTTCTCCGCGTATGGATCAGTCTTATCTCACCTCCCTCATGGCCGTGTGGAGCTCCAACGCATTCTGCTCTTTGGCCAACACCTCTTCTCTGAGAGCCTGGGAGCTGCTCTCTTCCTGAGATATCTGCTCCTCCAGAGCCTACCAACACAAATGATTAATGACTCACAAATGTCGAGGTGAGACCACAAACAGGGCAGGGAAACGCTGAAGATATAAACACCTGGATTTGGGAGCCAAGCTGTTCCATCATTAGGTGTTGCTTCTCAATGACCTGCCAAAAAGAAGAAGTGATCATTAAAAAAGGAATTTGCAACTTAGAACAGCACCGATAAAGTAAGAACTGGTCAAAAAATGTATCTTTTTGGTTTATCGCCATTCACATAATATATCCTGTGTGCTGTCTCCATGTTTCCAGGGCTTAACAGATACTTGTCTCCCATTCCTTTCATTTAAATATCAAACTGTATTTCTCTTTCTCCCTTTTTCTGTGGGAGCAAAAGTTTGTGACATGAGTTGGACATGGGAATACTGTGTTTAACAAGAGGTTTGCAGCAGAGGCACTCTGCAGTTCAAACTAAACAGAATACATTAAAAGAGCATCTACACTATGAAAGTAATGACAAGATGATTTTGGGGCTTTCAAATATAAGGTGAACACATATTGGCTCTTTAAGAGGACGTGTCATTAACAACAGACCTTTTTGAGTCTTTGCTGTTCCTCTCTCAGAGAGTTGTTGTCCCCTCGGAGCTTCTCAATATCCAGTGATGGCAGCCTGGCTCCGTCCTCGAGGCCCTGCTGCACCCGCTGCTGCATACTGATGAGGACAAAAATTATGCTCATTATTATTATGGACATTATGCAGAGTCACTAACGTTTCTTTGTGCACACAGAGCAAAGAGAACAAACATGCCTTTTGGCAAGATTGCACATGTTGATCGGACTGTGTGTGTGTGTGTGTGTGTGTGTGTGTGTGTGTGTGTGTGTGTGTGTGTGTGTGTGTGTGTGTGTGTGTGTGTGTGTGTGTGTGTGTTCATACTCAGTGATGGTGGTCAGCAGGTCTCTCTCCCTGCGTTTCTGCTCCTCCAGCTGGACGTCCTTTTCCTTTAGTTGGGAGCGTGTTGTCTCAAGACAGACCTCCAATTCTTTTACTTGCTCCTGTAGTTGGGCTGCCTGCTGTTCAGCCTCCAGGAGCTGGTATAAAAATAAACTAGTTGAATTATTCAAACTCCTCGTCCCAAATTAATCCGAGCAGGCGGAGTGAGAAGGTACGGAAATAAATCAGAAACTATCCTAACCTGCTTGTTCTGGTTCTGGTAGTCCTCCAAGGTGGGCAAGTCGGCCAGATAGCGCTCCAGAGTCTCGATACGCTGCTGGTTCTCCCTCTTCAGCTCCGCTTCCTTCTGACACTTCTTCTTCAGGTTGCTAATGTGTTTGTCCCGACTGCGGATCTGCAGAGCAGAACGGGAACTTTGGGTCAGAGGGATAATGTGATTCAAGTGTATGTAGCAACAGCATGTAACAAAATGCTCCTACAACCATATGTTGAATTTTAAGAAACGACTTCAGCAAGATTTTAAATTTTCTTCTAAAAGAAAAGTTTCCTGCACGGTGATTCTCAAAAAAAGTACGGCCTGATATCATTTAAACTTATCAATGTCATGTTTTTGTTCATGTCACTATGTAATTTTCTTGCTTGCGACACTGTGTAGGGAGAGGGGCATTAGGTAAGAACCAACCCTCTCTTCCTGTTTCTTCATTTCCTCTGCGTGTCTCTCACAGGTCTCCTTCAGACCGTCTGTTAGTCGGCGTGTTTCAGCTTCGACTGCTCCCAGTCTGCGCTCTGCCTCTGCTTTCTCCAGGGCGACGCAGTCCGTGCGCTCAGCAAACTGCGCTCTCAGGAATGCGTTCTCTCTTTGAGCCTCCTGTGAAGCCACAGTGTCATACAAAAGCTTCAGTGAACGTTCTTCGGGCGAAAGTGTTTGTACGGGTGAAGACAGTATGAAACAAGAATTCTCATTGTTGTTGTTGTTTGTGAGAACCAGGTTGAGTTTTTCACCAACCTGTAGCCTCAGCATGCACATGTCCCCATAAGACGCCCCTCGACCCAAAAGTGCTCCATGGACCTGGAGCTCGCTTTCCCTCAGACGCTGCTCCAGCTGGGCCATATGCTGCTTTTGTCTGCGTCACAAACAGGTCCAACCATCATCGACAGAAAAAACAACAATACAATCAACAACACTGTGGAAAAACAATCTCAGAATGCAATGTGTGAAGCCTCTTGGGTTCGAGGACAATAAAACAATTTTAAACTTAATTCCTCCCACCACATTAAATCATCCAAACAGTCAACTCTAACATTGTGTGAAAACAAAATGATGTTATTCTGAATGTTAATAAGAACTGAAAGAAACAGACTCTTTCCTCCCTAAAATGTCCAAACATGTGCAGTAAAATCATTGGAAACACTTGCCTCTCGATGATGAGCTCCTTCTCCTTCAACAGACTCTCACTGGCTTTAACCAGAGCGTCCCACTTGCCAGACTCCGAGTGAACGGGGTTCGAGTACAGAGGTGGGTACTGACCCACACCGGCGCCCAACAACTGTAACAGAGATGTTAAAGCACGTGACACTTTAGAGCTGCGCCGAGTGGAGAGAAAATATGCACTGGCGATGAGAGACGAGAAGATTTACACGTGTATAATTTTAAACCTGATCATAAATATACACGGTGGACATCCTCTCACTTTCTCCTAGTATACTATAAATAGTTAACTATAAGTATTAACAGAAACACAAACACAAAACAAAAAGGCAAAAATAGCTCACAGAACAAAATGCAAACAGTAACTGCCTCAGTTAGCTTGACTCCTGAACAAATTTCTTTTACAGCAAAGCAAAGTTACTTTTCTGTGTGTGAAATGTGTGAATGTCAATTTCAAATGGCCAGAACCAAAAGGTAAATAAAACTTGAGCATCAAGTAGAGCCGATCTCTCTTTAGAATAGAATGTAATTTCACATAACTGACTATTTAAAGTCTTTCTTCCAACACACAGTGAGGGCACGGGCGGCCAAGTGTCGGCATATTCTAGTGCTCTGAACAAAACATTCAGTACCACAACAAACGGATGACTGCTGCACTCAAATCAAACCACAGCTTCAGAAGCCTTCCCATAGTTAAGACAACATCATTATTATCATTATTATTATTATTATTTCATACAGTAAAATTGCCTTTGGGTCCAATCAGATTTTTAAAATTTGAATATTCTGTCCACTCTCATTATCTCAAATGCCAAAAAGGTTTTTTTTAGAAAATGTATTCAAGTGATAAAAGTGTCAGCACACAGGATGTGGGAGTAGCAACCGTCACTCAGGAGTGGCACACAGTCAGTGTCTGCCACAGAGGAAGTGAACTTTGAAAACACTGTAAAGAGCTGTTGTGTAAAACGTTTTTTTTTTCTCGATGTCGGCAGCTTTTAACAAGCTGCAAAAGTGTAGAAGCAAACTTTTTTTAATATAGATTTTCTGTTTTATCCATAATAGGTATTCATATCAACATAATGCAAAATAAAGTAGGACAATTTTTTTCAAAGCTGTAAACAGAGACCATCTTTTGTAGCTCTGGTAAATGTAATTGGGCTGATTGATTTGACACGTTTCGCTTTAAAATAGGACAAGGCGTCTGTGCGCCCTCAGGCTTTGTTTAGTGGGACGTTAGTTTTCCTGTGTTGACCTATATGTGAATGTCACGCACTGAATTTCTGGCCATCAATAACCGACTGCCCCACATGTCTCCTCCTTTGGCCTTTACTTTTTTCACTGTGTTGTAAAAGGAATCCCCTTCCCCATCATCGCAGACAACAGTGGAAGTATCATCTCAATACCCAGGTTTGTGTTTCTTTAGCATTAGTGTAATTATATAACTTTCTGCTCAGGATGAATGCTTACCTGCATTTGTTCCACTTGCAGGCGTAAACTCTCCAGTTGCTGCTTGTGCTGCTGTTGCTGCTGCCAGCTGGACAGTTCACCACATCTGTCCTGCCGCAGTGGCTCATAGCCTTTGGAGCCGGTGTGCTCCCTCAGCAGAGCCTGTGTCTGCAGGCTGAGAGGGCTTGTGTAGACTCCAGCAGAGCCAGTTGCACCAGGCTGACTGCCCCTCTGATTAGAGGCTTCTGCTGTGCCGGCAACCCCGGGCCTTGCTTCAGGCAGAACTTTATAGCTGTGCTCCATGCCTCCTCTGTAGGCCTCAGACACACAGTCCGGGCTGTCTCTGATCCCACTCGCCTGTAATCGGAGTCTGACATCAGGGCATAACCCCCCCAACAGGGCTGACTGATTTAGAGTAGGTTCGACGGCAGGAGTGTCAAACCTCTGGCCCTCATCCAACCGCGTGTGGTCTGAGGGGAAAAGCGAGTGGTCCAGCCCGTTGACGAGGCTGCGGTAGCGGCTCAGGCAGTCTGGCTTTGGACCCAAGGGTTCCCCTCCCACACCGGCCTGAGCGTCCAAGTTGGGCGACGATGCCGACTTGGAAAGAGAGGAAGACTTCGAGGTGGAGCCGCTCGGGGTCCTGGAGCCGGAGGAAGATCTGTGACTCTCAAGCGAGGACAGGCAGTCCTCCTGGACACATGACTGGGGCTTAGAGGCCGGGGCTCCGGCCGTGGATGGCATGACATGTGCAGTGGGAATAGGGATCTGACTGCGGATGGGTTGGAAAGAGGGGCTGCTGCTAGAACTGCAGAAATCTGTAAAGAGAAACAGAAAAAGCAATAGGCAATACTCTCTCACCATTTAGCATACAGATGCATCTTTTTTAAAAATTCGGTGCAGAATATGTAGAACACTACCGCAGGCAATTTTCTCTATTTTCAGTCAGTGATGTAAAGTAGACGCAGCAGGGTTTATGGGTGGCCTACTTTGATGATGAGATGTCACCATTGAAAGAATTAACAGGCTCTGTCTGACTCAACCCAGGGAATAGGCTTATAATAGACTTAAACCAATGGGCAGAGGAAAAGCTCTACATTACATGATTATATAACATATGGCTGGTATTACCTGCCACATTGTACATGTAAGACAATCATATCTTAATATAAAATTCTGTTACAATAGAACACATGGTCTTTTGATTTGCATAGACTTCATAATTCTCTTTACAACATTTACAGAAAAACACCCTCAGATTATTCTAAAGAGAACACACCCGTTCTGCACCATTAGACATGCCCAAAAATGTTGACTGCCTTCATTTGCAAATATCAGATCACACGCTATGCTCACAAATAACTCTCAAAATCAAGACCACAACCACCAACCTACAGATGTCTCCACACGCCTCAGCACAAGTGGAAATTACATAAGTCTGATTTCAACTGTGTTACAAACCTGAGAGTCTCGCTGATGTCTGGAAACCCGGCAATCACTCGTGCGCATCAAACATGTTATTAGCTGGGGCATTTTTTCACAAGTTGAACTTTAGGTGAGCACAGAGCTGCAGAACGCTTCGAATCCGACCAACAGTCTGTCCTCTGCATTTCTGGGTATAACTGTACAACTCGTGAAGCCATGACCGGCAACCGCGCAGCAGGCGGGCCCCCATGCCAAAGCGGTATTGTCCTCCAACAGCCAAACCAGCTTGTACCAACCTCTGACCAAACACATAAAAACCGACACACACAGGAAAAGGTTAGGGGTATTTATAGTCCACCTCTCAGGTTACAAGAGTGATCTGTTGGTGCCGCTTATTTAAGCACCTTGCCTCCTCCCACTGTAACACACATCTCTCTCTCACACACATCTCTCCCACACACCAGTAACTAGGCGAGAATATTATGGAAATAACGTCGAGCTATCAGGAATGTAAAACGTCAAATATATCAAAGCCTCCAGGCTCCACTAATTCATGACTAGCAAGAACAAGTCTAAACTGCTCCGTCAGAGCAACTTTTACTAGATGTTTGCTCCACAGGCATTCCTGCCTTTGCACAATACACAACAATTATGTAGAGCTGTAAAACATTTTGTTTTGATTATCACCATGTTCATTTTCTGTTCTGCTTCTTTCTTTAAAAAAACAAAACAGTTTGGCTTCTAAAGCTGTTGAATTTACGTTTTAAGTATGATATGCAGTGTTACTACAACAGGTCTTTATTGTGGCTAAATGTGGGGTTTAATTGTCATGTTGCTAGGCACTGCTGTCAGTTGAAGTGCCTGGACTAAGATTCACCAGCACCAGTAGTATGTTCACCGGTTGTAGCGAAACACGTAAAGCCTTCAAGAAGCTACAGTCAGTCCTATTTGTGGACGGCAGCTACAAGAGAAATGTATCCAGAGACAACAACACAACAAAACATGCAAGGGGATCGGACAAAATCTCGCAAACCTAACAAATTATTTGAAAAACGGTTACACAAGCTTGGCTGCTACTTGCTTGAATGCTTCTTCAGTCCTTTAAGGAATGTCGTCTTACAAAAGCTTAGCGGTGTGATTGCAATGGTTGGAGGCTGGTAGGTTAACACCAGACGCCGCCAGAAGAAAGAGCTTTCTGTATCTTTGAGAGATGATAATCGTTCTTCACACCCTCTATGGTTTAGTGAGATTTAGATCTGGTGACTGGACGTGTGACAGGAGGTGTGCAGAGAGCATTTAATTCACCATGGTGATATGAAAAGCACTAAACCATGCATCGTATATGAAGGGGCGAACAATAGGACAGCATCGGGTGGCTAACCGTTTGCACAGGGTCCTATGAAATGAATTTATATGCTGACACACCCCTGGTCAGACAGAATATGGACACTAGTGACACCAAAGAGATTACAAGTAAGAAGAAGTTCAAATAAATGGTGTTAAATTCATCCTTGGGCCTGCGTTTCACCAAAGTCAACAGAAGTAAATGTAACTTGGCGTAATGGGGAAACAACAGTGACATGTTTGAATTTGTTATGAAAAGTTTCCAGCCAGCATCCAGCGTATAAACACCAGCGTTTGTGAAGCTCAAACCGCACAGTGTTGGTTCAAGCCTGCTTGCTTTTCAACCTATTATTTTCGCAGGGTTTCCTGTTGAACAGGGTGACCACCCATCCCAGTGAGCCAGTGCACGGACCCATTCTGATAAGAGAATCTGCTCGTTTTTCCACTCACTATATATTCAAATTAAAACCATGAGAATATAAAAATGAATGTCGAGTGTGACATTTCACACCACAGGCATGGGTCCAGTTTCCATTTAGCCTTCCTGGTATCCAAACGCCCCATCCTCCCAATTAGCCACAACACCAGAGTAGTGCAGCAGAGCCGGGGGGGGGGGTTTGGCTGGGGATTTAATCGACCTCTGCAAATCTCCTAATCATGGATTGTGGATCATGAACATTTTGCCCACTCTATAAATAGCAGAAGGAAAACGACACAAGTGACAAGACAGTCTTACCAGTCTGAGCACAAGACAGGGGCTTAAGCTTTGAGGCTCATTTGTGCCTCCTCACAACTTTATACATTATCAATTTACAATTCACCTTAAATATAGATGTCAAACAACCATGTTGTGTAATACAGATATCCTATGATATATAGCATCACGGACTATTAAATAAAAACTAAATCTAAGCTCTCTGGCTCTATGAGACTCCGCCACTGGCAGACAGGCTTCAAAACAATGTTACACAACACGTGCAACACGAGGAGGGGAAGAAAGGTGCAAAAGTCCTCCTCACCTTCTGTGCTGTCAGATGCTGAGGTGCCAAGACCGGTGTCCCCACTGTCCGATGTTCCAGGCCGGCGGCCAAAGCGGCTTTGGAACTTCTCTGACACAGCTGGTGTTTGCCACTCCATGTCAGCAAACCGAGCTGATGTACATTTGTGAAAAGGGGGAAGGGGGGACGACGATGGAAACAGAGGAGGTTATCAAAACACGCTCAACTGACACACACACACACACACATACACATACACACACACACAGTTTGTGTATTTTCAGTGCCAACTTACCCGCTGGTTTGGATTCAATATATCTCTGTGAGGTTGTCATTCCATACAAGACGATGTCACCTGATGACCAGATGGGGGAAAGGTTATATTTACATACAAGTGCTGACACACTGAGAAATACGATCAACGTTGTTTTGGTTTTGAAACACTTCAACTTATGTTTGACAAACTAGTCTTCACGTGTGTCTGTCTGGGGAAAACAGAAATGTAACATGGCCATTGAGTCCAAAACCTCGTCACGAGCACAGTTACTGTACTTTATGACCCGAGTGTTCGTGGCTCGGGACAACAGCTGTTAGCTAGTGACTGATTAGCAATCACCTATCAAAGCCCGTCGACGTGCCCCGTCAACAACCCCCGACGAGAGACTCCTCTGGGGTGGCAACAGGAATAACAACACGGGCACATCTCCGTGGCGTTACATAATCTGTTACACGAACATGTTTAATCCCTGCGACGCTTCGGGGAGTCGTGCACCTTCCAGTGGCGAAGGGGATATAACGACGGGCTGTGGATCCGCGGAGCTCGGTTGTTACAGACTAATCCTCCTCAACCAGCTAATTCAAAACGGAAATGACTCGCTAACGCTTTAAGGAGCCAATGAGAGCCAAGTCAGCCAAACGTGACTAATCGCTAAATTGAATTTGTTGGAGAAAAATTACGTTATCAACTAAAACGCGACAATTCTACACATCCAGGTCAAGGCTGTTTTAAAAGCGACAATTTATTCTCAAATGTATCATAACCCACAACATTTGCGCTACGATGCGCTGCGCCGTTAACCGTTTAGCTAATCCATGACAAATCGGTTTCCGTCTAACAAGACGGCTAACGGCTAGCGGCTAGCTAACACAGCGTTGTCGTCTGCTTCGCTGCCCTAAGTGAACGTCAACGTTGGCATTATCTTAAAGACTTCCGTGCTAACATCACTGAGGCAGCCCTCGGTGTCGGATGTTAGATTCACGTTACCTTTTTAGTTCCACATGAACACAGAAAGAAGAAACAAATCTCGGTTTCAGGCTGGTGACCGAAGCCGAATCTGTACCATCCGCTGCTGCTGCTGCTGCTGCTGCTGCTGCTGTTGTTCCGCTAGCTAACTGATCCTCCTCCGCTGGCAGACGGTCCAGCCAAGACACAGTGGCCGCTTGTTTAATACCACAGCGCCGCCCGTTGAGCTCCAACGGCTCACGTTTTCTCCCTCAAACCCGTTTGTGTTTGGTTGTTGTTGTTTTTCTGTTTGTGAGGTATGTGTTCCCGCCGTGGTCACGTCTACAAACAACAGCTTAAAAAAACAGAGGAGCGGCGATTTTTGAACTCTCCCCCCCATAAAATTTATGTTGATGCAACAAAGATGTGACCGTGTTAATTCTGCCACATGACCAAATACCACAACAGCAACACAAAACGAGCCAACCTAAGCAAGATGCATTGAGAGGGCAAGAATAACCTGTAAAATACGACTTCCATACAATCCACAGGGCTTTAAAAGTGTTGAAATCTGAACCTACAAACACTTTTAACACACATTCAGTCATGCCACTGAAAGATTAAATGTAAAAAAAAATAAAATAAAGGTATCATTGTCCTTGAACATATTTAAAAGCAAAAGTACCATACAAAAGACAGCTGCAGACTAATACTCAATCTCTATTGTTCTTTTTTTTCCTTCTATTTTCCATATTAGCTATACCACCACCAAAACGTTAATTTCTCCCATTTTTTGAACTCAAACGCTTCTACTTTACACTTTGGGTGATGTTGTTGGTGACAGAACAGCTCTGTATTATATGTATGTGGAAAATACCCCAATTGCTGACATCAGTGACTTGAAGGAAGTTGTGACATTGATAATAGCATTTGTAAATACTTTGCCTCAACCATACAGTGACACGTAATTTAGGATTTCTTTTTTTTGCAATGGATGAAATAGAAATTGCAACATCTGTTTAATTTCCATCTTCTACTGGTACAACAATAATGATCTATACACAATAGTTAACTGATTAGCTGAATTTAACTGCAATAAGGTGCTGTCTGAACTAGTGTTGAGACAACTGTATAAAAACTTACCTTGGAAGGCCTCATGTGTTATGTGACAATAACAAGATTAGAACAAAATTTCTTTCCCTGACCTCACTAACACAAGTTTTCTTCTGCTAAAGCTCAGGGTGTGGCTGTATCATGACTAATGCAGGACAAAAAAGCATCCAAATGTCAGTGCAGTGGTCCAAGATGTTGCCTCATAGAAGCTGAAAGTGACACCTGAGAGAACATGCGCGTGTAATGGAAATGACACAGTAGGAACTGAGACAGGCTGCATTCACTGTATTTAAGAAACAGGATATGTCCTGTTTGAAATTTCTTCATTTTCTTTTTGGTTCAGCATTCAGGTTGTGACCTGCAAGGTTGATATCATATCAATAAAAGTCCTGTTTTTGTTTATTCATTTGACTGAGCCCATTCAAGTCATATTTACATCCTCAGGTTGCCACTTATGATCAGATCAGACCCTTTATCTGCATCTTTTGTCTGGCTGCTTGGTAAAATAAGCATTTCTCCATTCTCTTCATGTGACCAGTGCATATTTGGTTTATTTCTTAATTTACAATAAAACTATTTTTTTTAGCATATGGTTTAAATGCTCAACTGGAATACTGGAGGGAAAATGTCATGTTGTATTGTGTTGTCATATTTTGGAGGTAAATGAGACTTTAATCCATAGCATTGAAACAGGAATAATAATCAATGGATTGGTCCAGGAGTGCATGAGTTCATCATAATATTTATGCTACCATTATAATATTAAAAAAACTTTGCTGACTGTCTTTTTTACTCATTGCAGCTTTTATTTTGTATTATTATTGTTATCTCTGAATGATTATTATTATTATTATTACTTTTTACAATGGTTTGACTTTTCGTGCAATAGATGGAAATGTTTGTTAACGTGAGCTAAAGGAGAAGGCCTTTATTCTGAAAGGCACCGGAAGTGTTGGCAGTGTTTTCGAGAGGCGGATCAAAATTGCGTGATGTGCTGCTCAGTGGGAGGAGGAGGGTTGTGTTCATGTAAGGCAGCGTTATTAGCGAGAGCCCTGCTGTCAACAAACTCCCACAGAGTGCGATTAATCACGTTTACCAAATGGACATTTCTTGACAGACGCAGTTTTAGTTCGAGGGACGCGGCGAGGTTCCTCCACGCAGCCGCGATCCACAAGTAAAGTGTTGCAAAATGTTGACGTTGTCGCGATGTGGACGATGTGTTTAGCTAGCAACACGCAGATACGCTAACGGCAGCAGCTACCTGGCGAGCGACAGGTCTGTGGAAGGCCCGACGCACAGGTGGCGAACGAGTGCTGCAGGGTTACAGCACCTCAACGTGAGGATGAGTGTCAGTTTATGTGCGAGACAGTCCGCCGGTTCTTGTAGTGGCAGAGCTGCGTGGCTAACATTAGCTACCTCGCTACTGCACTCGCCTGGTTGGTGATCGTTGACCGTGGCAGGCTCAGTGTGCTGTCACAGTCTGTTGACCTGCTGTGTGAGATGTAAACTGCATGGCATGCGAATTGTTCAGCTGTCTTCTAAAGAACGCGAAGATGAGGGAATAATTCAAATCTCTCCAAACTTGTTTTCACCCTCCCTCTCCCATTAAACCCATGTAAAAAAAATCAAAAAAAATCGGGGTCTTATGATGAGAGTTCGTTCTGTATATTGTCCAACCAGCCTGAATGTTTTTTCTAACATCTGTGCAGCTGATTCTCAAGACATCCAGAGTAAATGTCAGCTGAGCTCTGACCCCTGGAACCCTCCAGCCCCCCGACCCCCAATTGGTGCTGTGCGGTGAAGCCATGACTGCTGTCAACATCACCAGAGACATCCTGCACAGGCAGATCAGGGTGAGTAGACACATCACGTACATGGAAATGATCTTGGTGGTTTCTAACCCAGATACCACCCGACGAATGAGATGTGGCAAAACTCTTGATTCATGTCTGCAGGACAAAAGAGCTGCAGGCTTCCAAAGGTCCTATCACGTGACTGACCCCTTCATCAAGAGACTTGGACTGGAGGCTGAGCTTCAGGTCGGTCACAGCACATGTTTGTTTGTTTGTGTGTTTGCGTGTGCACGTGTAGATGGAGAAAGAATTGCAACAACAACAACAAAAAACGGGAGACTGATGGGATACTACTGCACCTTGTCTCAACAGGGCCACACGGGCTGCGTGAACTGCTTGGAGTGGAATGAACGAGGAGAGTAAGTCTTCAAATCCTTCAAAAACGTTACCTTCTATTCCATTTATGACCTCTGACCTGGGGTCACAGGTTGGGTTACAGCACACACACATGACTATGACAAAAAATTATTATTTGTAAGGTATGTAATGGAAAGGGGCCCATCATGGCTGCACAGCTAATTACCAAATGAATACAGGGCCGCCATGTTTCACTATGTTGTACTGGGGTCTATATGCTAAGAAGAAGTGGCTCTTAAACATTTGCCTCACACTTGATACCTTCAGCACTCAACTTGAGGCACTGATTTATATCGCCAAAATAAAACAGCATCAGCTGTTCAGTGTTTCACAGTGCAAGATTTTAAACGGCATCGGCCGCGAAGGGCCTGTACAAATGTTGCCTGACTTGTCCTGTGGTTTACTTTTTTGCATCCAGTCTACTGGCCTCGGGCTCAGACGATCAGCATGCCATCATCTGGGATCCGTTCAGACACAAGAAGCTTACAACTATGCACACGGGTCATGCGGCAAATATATTCTCTGTGAAGGTAAGGAGGTACTACATGGATGGAAGATGGATGTATTGAAAACCGCAGGTGGAGGAGTGAATTGAAATCATTTACAGTGGCTGGATTAACTGACTTATGAAGTCGTAGTGTGATAAAGGCAGCGATGTGAAAGGTGTTATGTTTTGTATACGGACAGAGAGAGATCAGTGAATTACTCCCATTCATGTTTCATTGAAAGTGCATTTTATCCATTTAAATGCCTGAATCTAAATTTGACTCACCATTAACATTCAGATTCTGGACATTGCTGTGCCTCACCTCATGCTCTCTATTTTACAACTTCACTTCCTGTACATTGGGTGGCACTGTTGATCATTTACTGAGTGGCACGTTGTTTGGAGGAAAATGTTCTACTGTATAAAAGCTTCCCTGTGTGAAAAGTTAGTGTTTCACATTTCACATGTCACACAGACATTGCCATGATGGCCTTCCACTGGAGGTTCCTCACATGATGGGGAATTATGTCACAAACATGAAGGACAGTGTTATATTGAAACATGATTGGAGGTTTTATCTAAGACCATTAGTGAGACTTCAATTCATTGCATTGGAATGGGAATATTAATGGATTATAAATTCTTCCTGGGGTAAACATATTATTAATGCTGCCATCAGTGTTCATTGGAAATAACTGAACTATTTTATGCAGCTAATCACAAGACATTTCTCATAATTTCATTCTGCTGTGTTTGTTTGTCTGCACAGTTCCTCCCTCACTCCGGAGACAGAATTTTGATAACGGGCGCAGCCGACACAAAGGTCCACGTGCACGACCTGACGGTGAAGGAAACCATCCATATGTTTTCTGATCACACCAACAGAGTCAAACGCATCGCCACTGCACCCATGTGGCCCAACACCTTCTGGAGTGCTGCGGAGGACGGCATCATCAGGTCAGACACGATGGATTGAAATTGATTTAAATCACCTCACTTTTAGTTCAGTCAAAACACATCTCATGTCTAATTTTGACCACAGGTAATATGTTAATTTCTCCTTTTTTTGCTACAGACAATATGACTTGAGGGAGAGCAGCAAACGCTCTGAGGTGCTGATCGACCTGACGGAGTTCTGTGGTCAGCTGGTCGAGGCCAAGTGTCTGGCCGTCAACCCACAGGACAATAATTACCTGGCAGTGGGAGCCAATGGTCCTTTTGTACGCCTCTACGACATCAGGATGATTCACAACTACAGGTCAGTAAAAGTTATAATTATTATTATATATATTTTATAAGTTATTTCATTCTGTGTTAATGAAAATTCAATAATCACTGAGATGTGGTATGTTCTCCATTTCTAGGTTTTGACCCAAGTTGTTTTGTTCCTCACACAGGAAGTCTATGAGTCAGAGCACGTCGGCAGCTGTGCACACATTCTGTGACAGTAAGAAGCCCATCCCCGACGGAGCCGGGCAGTATTACGTTGCAGGTACTGTACAACATTTGGATTCTTATTCTAGGGTTAAGACATCAGTACATGCAGAGGCTGCACGAAAGTGAACAGGAAGGATGTGTTTGAATAACATCAGTTTCTGTTTGCATTCTCCAGGGCACCTGCCTGTCAAACTCCCCGACTACAATAACCGCCTTAGGGTCCTGGTGGCCACCTATGTCACATTCAGTCCCGATGGCACAGAGCTGCTTGTTAACATGGGCGGGGAACAGGTAACGCTTCTCAGAACAAACAAAGGGATGGGGAGAGGAGTTATCTATTTTCTGATCTGTAATGTTTGTTTTTTGTTTCTTCTTCTAGGTTTATTTGTTTGACTTGACATTTAAACAGAAGCCATACACCTTCCTGCTTCCCAAAAAGTGCCAGTCATCAGCAGGTGGGTCTGTGCAACCAGAAAAAAATTAAAAGCTGAAGGATGCCGAAGGCTTTTAGACAATGCACTAAAGTCCAGACATTTTCTCCAGGGGGGCTATATATGAGAAGGCAAATGTTGCTGTGGACATTGTCCAGAACTTATCATGCCAGCCCCCGGTCAAATAATATCTGGAGAATGTCAGAGTGAAAATACAGCAAGAAAATCTCGGCAAGCAAGAGGGCGCGTCGATGTCTGTCAACAAAAACACTGCTTTCCGTAGCGGAATCATCTTCACGCCTCCTGCTGCTCTACTCAGATGCCACAGAATATTCCAGAGTATGGTACAAAGTATGGTGTCTGAAAATGTAATGGTGGTTTCCAAATCTTTTGCTTCTCAGGAGATGTGCAGAATGGAAAGACGACCAACGGCGTCTCCAATGGAATGCACTTGCCAACTAGCCATATTCACTTTGCCGGAAGCAAGATGCGCTCTGGGTAGATTTTCTTTCACCCTGAGACTGATTGCTTCTACACACTGATGGATTGTCTCACAGTGTGAGAGTGCAAACGTTTGAGTCTTGTTTCTTCTGTTTTCCTTATTTTAGTTTTGCTGAGCTCCCTCCTCACTTGGAGAAGATAAAGCAGGAAGCCAATGATGCATTCGCGCAGCAGCAGTGGACACAGGCCATCCAGCTGTACAGTTTAGGCATTCATCAGGCCAACTGCAACCCCATGCTGTACGGGAACCGGGCTGCAGCCTACATGAAACGCAAGTGGTAGGCCTCATCGTGTCGTGACCCCTGAAGTGCCAGCGCAGACAGACAATTGCATTGTATTCTCCCTGAAGGCCATGAAAGCAAAGTGTTTTTTGTTTACCTCTGATTCATAGGGACGGAGACCATTACGATGCCCTCAAGGACTGTCTGAAGGCTCTGAATCTTAACCCCGGCCACCTGAAAGCACATTTCAGACTGGCACGGTGTCTGTTTGAGCTGAAGTACGTTACTGAGGCTCTGGAGTGTTTGGACGACTTCAAGGGAAAGTTTCCGGAGCAGGCACACAGTAGTGCCTGTGACGCCTTGGACAAAGATATCAAGGCTGCTCTCTTCTCCGAGACGGAATCAGGTACGGAAGGAGAAAAACACACTAGGCTGTAGCTGTCGTATGTGTAGCAAAAATGTGCACAGTTAGAGCTTGAAATAAACTTATAAAAAAGCACATACACTGCCACCACCCTTTTGTTTGAACTTGAGTGTAATCACAGAGTACACACTGTTGGAAGACTGAAATGGAGTTTGATATAAGCGGGGGGGGGGGGGGGGATCTTTGTTAGGTTTCGTGTGATAATTCAGTAGGTTTGTTGCAAACCCACATTTTGTTTACAGTGAATGATTCCGTTGTAATACGTTTCGATGTCTCTCTTCTCAAGCCGAAGATAAAAAGGCCAACAGCTCCATTCGTTTCCGCTGGTACAGTCGGAAAGAGTCGATCCCCGAGGACGAGTTGGTGCTGAGAGAGCGCAGCTTCGACTACAAGCACAGATACTGCGGCCACTGCAACACCACCACTGACATCAAAGAGGCCAACTTCTTCGGAAGGTTAGGGGCTCTCACCCTCAGCCTGCAGGGGGCCTGTAGGGGGCAGTCACAAGCTCTTAGAACCACAAAGATACACAGTGATAAAGAGCTCCCGTTCCTATATCTAGTCTGTGGGAACTATATCGATCAGGTTTTGTGATTCAGCAAGTCCAACATTAATAATAAAGCTCAAAATATCCACATTTAGGTCTGAATACTTTCCTCCTTTCCTCTACAGCAAAGGGCAGTACATCGTCAGTGGCTCAGACGACGGCTCCTTCTTCATCTGGGAAAAGGAGACGACCAATCTGGTGAGGATCCTGCAGGGGGACGAGTCCATAGTCAACTGCCTGCAGCCCCATCCCAGCTACTGCTTCCTGGCTACGAGCGGCATTGACCCTGTCGTTCGATTATGGAACCCCAGACCAGAGGTAAACAACTTAAAATCTGTGTATTAATTTGTGTATATATATATACACTACCGTTCAAAAGTTTGGGGTCACACAGACAATTTCATGTTTTCCATGAAATCTCAGTTTTATTCATCAAATGAGTTGCAAAATGAATAGAAAATATAGTCAGGACATTGATGAGGTCAGAAATAATGATTTTTATTTGAAATAATAATTTTGTCCTTCAAACTTTGCTTTCGTCATTGAATCCTCCTTTCGCAGCAATTACAGCCTTGCAGACCTTTGGCATTCTAGCTGTCAATTTGTTGAGGTAATCTGAAGAAATTTCACCCCACGCTTCCTGAAGCACCTCCCACAAGTTGGATTGTCTTGATGGGCACTTCTTACGTACCATACGGTCAAGATGCTCCCACAACTGCTCAATAGGGTTGAGATCTGGTGACTGCGCTGGCGCTTTTTTCCAATCTTCCTCTGTCCAATGTGTTCTTTTGCCCATCTTAATCTTTTCCTTTTATTGGCCAGTCTCAGATATGGCTTTTAATTTGCCACTCTGCCTAGAAGGCCAGTATTCCGGAGTCGCCTCTTCACTGTGGACGATGAGACTGGCATTTTGCGGGTACCATTTAATGAAGCTGCAAGTTGAGGACCTGTGAGGCGTCTACTACTCAAACGAGAGACTCTAATGTACTTGTCCTCTAGCTCAGTTGTGCACCGGGGCCTCCCACTTCTCTTTCTATTCTGGTTAGAGCCCTAGTACACACCGTTGTAGGAAATCTTCAGTTTCTTGGCAATTTATCGTATGGAATAGCCTTCATTTCTCAGAACAAGAATTGACTGTCGAGTTACAGAAGAAAGTTTTCTTTTTCTGGCCATTTTGAGAGTATAATCGAACCCACAAATACTGATGCTCCAGATACTCAACTAGCTCAAAGGAAGGCCAGTTTTATAGCTTCTCTCATCTAACATAATTGCACAAGGGTTTTCTAATCATTAATTAGCCTTCTAACTCGATTAGCTATGTAGGTATTCCATTAAAAATCAGCCGTTTCCAGCTAGAATAGTAATTTACTACATCAACAATGTCTAGACTGTATTTCTGATTAATTTAATGTTATCCAAAACAGTGCTTTTCTTTCAAAAATAAAGACATTTCTCAGTGACCCGAAACTTTTGAACGGTAGTGTATATATATATGTATGTAGTTTCATTTTACCCCGTTATTTCATTTCCCTTTCTCCTCCCCGCAATTTTGTCATTATACAGACGGAGAATGAGAACGGGCGCGTGGTCGAGGACATGGAGGGTGCTGCTCAGGCAAACCAGCGACGTATGAACGCCGATCCGCTGGAGGTTATGCTGCTCAACATGGGCTACCGCATCACGGGTCTGCGTGGCGTTGGCCCAGACGGCTCGGATGACGAAGACAGCTCAGAGGGACAAGTGCAGTGTCGGCCAAGCTAAGCAAACAGTCGGGCCATTCTGCAGAATGGATGTAGACAGCGAAGCGCTCTCCCAGCTCCCGTTTGAATTTTTTATTTCCCCTCTGTCTGACGATAACATTTGAGTGAATGTCATGCCACATTTCTGCACTATGCATCGCCCTCCGCTATCCTGAGACAGGATTGGCGGAGACCACTTTGGGGAGGGGAAGTCATTGACGATGGAGACGACGCCCATCTCGCCCCCTTTCACACCTCAGCCCCTCCCTCCACTCTGCGGTTGCAGGGGGGGACACTTTTGAGGAGAGCACCTTTTATGTCACTCACAGTTTCTCTCGCAGAAGGAGTTTGACACTTATCCCTCCTCAGGTTTATGTTGGAGAGACGCGCACACACGTAGGAGAAGCCTGCACTTGGGCGACCTATTTTTTTAGGTCAGTGTGACCACACAGTGGCAGTGTCCTCCATGGAGGATCGCATCACAGACCAGAAGACGGTGCTTTGTTGCATCTGCTGCCTCCTCTTCAAGAAGAGAAGTCACAGTGCCCGCTCATCTCAGAAAGGCTGCGCACACACATCACCGATTCTGAGTTAGACTGGGTCATATTTTCTGTTGCAGTTTTGATCATGGAAAAAAAAGCTTAGAATTCATTAGAATCTGCAAGTCGTGAAAGTTGCCCGCGTTGTTGCGATCAAGTGTATTTACAAGCTTTGTTTAGTTTATAACTGTCAGAGGGGAAAAAGGAATGGTTTCTTCTGCCAAAGGTTGTCTGTCATTTCAGCGGCCAAGGATTAATGTTTTTTTTCTCTGTTTCATTGAAACATCATTTTGTCATACTGTACTCCTTTTACTTAAGAGGTATTATTTGAACAAATATTTGTTTGAAAAAAAATCCCAACACCTTCTAATACAGCTTTTGTTTTAAAATGAAGTCTCATGCATTGTTGACTGATTGTAAATGTCATTTGGCGTGAAATGAAACTTCTGTCGGGTTCGATTGGGACACACGCTCATTTTGTGGTACAGTATACAGCATAAAAGAGTACACCCTCACTTCAACCTGTCAACTCCAATAATTTCTCATGACAAGTGATGTAATGTTTCTGCAATCTAACTTGTTAATCAGTTTACAATAATGTGTCAACACTAAACAGGAACATTGTTTCTTTCTTTTTTTAAATGCTAAAACGCCACGTTGAAAGTCCATCCTACTGTATTTGACAAAAACATTTCATGAAATGTTTTTCGGATGCACATTAAGGGCAGTTGTCTCTTGAATCTTCAAAAAGATGTAATTGTTTGACAATCACAAATTAAACATCAAATCGGAGAGAGACAATTTGTCTGGAGACCTGAACAAGGTTTATTTCATTGCACAGAAAAGGATCCAGGGCACAAGAGGATTAGCAAATAATATTGAAGGTGTGGGGGAATTTGTACTTCATCGCTCTCTACACAACTTGGTCTTCGGATACACAACGTAGCCCAACGATGCCCCTTCCCTCTCTCTTCCAAGGCGAGCTGCATCCTTATCGCAGAACAGGGTGAAAAAGCTGCCGTGGTCAAGTTTGCCACCACTCAACCTCAACTCAATGAGCCCATGTGGGGAATTTTGAAGAGACGAGACGTGCAGCGCTGGCGACTGAACACCCAGGAGCTCGAGGGAGGTCGTCCTCCAGGAGAGGAACGAAGACAAACGTTTACATTCAATACTGAGAAGGGTCGGCTCATCACCAAAAGTGAGCAAGGAAATACTACAATATTACATATTTGGTGGAGGGAAGAGAGTGTCCTCATCTTAACAACCCATCCATTTTTTAATGATAACATATTTGTCCGATGTTTTTATTAGGTACACACTCTTCCTATGAATTGTAATGGTGATCATTTACCCCAAAAAATAGATAAAAGGGGGTGTTTTCAATAATGCTCTGTACTGTAAGTAGGTGAAGTTAGGCTTCTCCGCTGCAGTCAGGCGTTCAGTCCTGCTTGCATGAGGCTTCACTGACCTTTTAAAAAAAAGACAGACGTAGTAGAACCCAACACATCCACTGCTCAAAGAACAAGATCTTTGGGTTGTTCCCTCTCTGATGGAGTGAAAGTTAAGAAATCGGCACCATGCACCACACGCAAGGCTTTGTATGTGTTTTACTTTTCATCATTAATTTAAGATATGTTGGGTGTTTTTTCTTTGATGAATCCTGTCATAACCTTTGTTGCAAGCAAAGTAAAATGATCAAATGATTGAACACCTTATCATCTCTTGTACTTTTGTTCCATGATGATGATGATGACGACTGAACTGTTTCCAACAACAGGCCCTGGCAGCACGGATTCAACTATGTTGGGAAGATGTACCGTGGGTGTGGGATGTGCTGTGAACCTTCTGGCTCCCTGCTCGTTCATCATTGTCTGCTGTTCTCTGCCTTTTGCTGACTATTAGGATACAAATGTGAGCACAGTAAATCATGAGCAGGAGTAGTGCGGGAGCATCCCGTGGCCCATATGCTGTGCACAGTAATGAGGTGACCCAGCTTTAGGAGGAGAGGAGGTTATAATACTGATGATGAAGCTGGTGAAACAAGACTTAGATTTAGGAGGCTCCCAAACCTGTAAAGAAAAAAAAAATAAGATTTTGCATTTGTTTGATACATGATACAAAATGTAACTCGTGTTTAATTTACATCCGTGCCTCAGTCATAACTGAATACACAACAACTGAGCCTAGAAAAAATGACCAACGTTTTTATTTTATCACTTTAACCGTGCGGAACAGTGTTAATTCCCATTTAAATCGAGGTTCTGAAACGCCGCAGTCGACTCACGAATGACCGGTGTTGCGTTCACTGACCCGCCAATGGCGACCGTCTTTACGCGCTTCCGGCTTCCCATCCAGCGCCGCCTGGCGCCGCCTGTGCGTCACTGACATCTCTCTCCCTCTTGTCACTCCGGGGGCAGTGATGGCGGAGGTGGATGAAACCGACGTGATGATGAACTACCAAGGCGATTTCTTAAAGGGCGACAGGAAACACGGCCGCTACCCGTACTGCGTTGTCTGGACGCCGATTCCTCTCTTGTCGTAAGGAGCTTATACTGTGACTGATGATGTCCAGGTCCCGAGAGCTTGGCGTCTAAATGTTGTTGTGGAGAAGCAGCGGTGTTAGCAGCAGCTAGTTAAATTTTATATTGTCCATTTCTTTTTTAATAAATCACCACTTATGTTGTGTATTCTTGCTGCACAATTGTGCATGAGTTGTTGCATGAGTGCACACGCAGCTCACGGTGACGCGTGTAATCCGTGTGTTGTTCTGTGCGTCCTGCAGGTGGGTGCTCCCCTTCATCGGTCACATGGGCATCTGCACCTCTTCCGGAGTCATCCGGGATTTCGCAGGATCATATTTTGTCTCGGTGAGTTCTTCTCATCATCATCGTCGCGTAATGCATCAGGTGCAACAAACAGCCTCGAAGTGGGGTCACGTGGGTTCAAAATGCAAACCTCCAACGTGAAATGTCATCGAGCTGATCATGACGGGAGAATGTATTTTAAATGCACCAATAATAAACCACTCGGACATAAGATAAGATGAGATGGACTTTACTTTTTCCATGGGGAAATTTGCCTTTGATGTCACATCACAGTGTCTGCGGTGTTAAAAACACAATCAAATACATTCATCCATCATCCATAAATTATTCATATAGTGCAATTTATAAACAGTGGCCAACAACGCACACACATGACAAAAGCAAACACAATTTCAGCCTAGGTGCTATGACGCAATAACGTCAAGCACAAGTTCACTTATGCTTAAATAAATGTTTTCAAATGTATGTTTTTTTTCCTCAGGAGGACAACATGGGCTTTGGTAGACCAACAAAGTAAGTTCATTGATAAAAAATGGTGCCTTAATAATATTTCAACAGAGATGTCACAGCAAATCCCACATTAAAAATTGACATCATTTGATTGGACTTCATATCGCAGGTATTGGAAGCTGGATGTGGACAAAGTGTGTGGCAGCGGAGCTGCAACGTGGGACAAAGCAGTGCATGATGCGTCTGAGGAATACAAGTGTAGACCGGTAAGAGAACATTTTAAGGTTTTCAATCGCATTTCAATATTAACATGCATAACAATGATATCTACTCTTTTTTTCCCCTGTTTCTCTGAAGCACAATCTCTGCTTCGACAACTGCCATTCCCACGTTGCCATGGCCCTCAACCTCATGTGCTACGACAACAGCACGTCTTGGAACATGGTGAACCTGTGTACGCGGTCTCTCATTCACGGGAAACACGTGAGGTGAGTTATTACAGCCTCATTCTGCCATTTGTTCTAACATGGTGAGAACAATTTAAAGCCAAAGTCCGGCCCACTGCTTGCAGACACTGAAGTCTTGACTTTCCGTGCCCTAACCCCAAGTGAAATTTCCTGTGAATGAATTTTTACGGAACAGTTTTACGGAACTTTTCCTGCCAGCCCCCTTGTAAAATTTTCCTTTTAAAATGTCCAAATGAGCCCATGTGAGAATACAGCAGGAAAATGTCCAGAAGATTCTCAGTGAGCAATTATTTAAAACCACAATAAAACTTTGATTAATCGACTACCATTTACAGCTACAGTGGTACATTATATTCATTTGACCGATCAGACTTCCATGGGTGTTTATGTATATATTTATACATATATTTACAGAGAAGACAGAAAAATGATACACACTTGAAGCAACTTTATCACAAAAACTCTGTTAATTGCTCTGCTGCTGGATGCCAGAGAGCATTAAGAGACATATGGCTCGGAGAGCCCCTCCTCATTATTCTCCACTGACCCACATAGAGAACGCTGGCGTCAGAGTTTGTGCTGCCTCCGCACATGCACTCCCACGGCACAGGAGTCTTTTTAACAGAAAGGGGAGTCGTGTAATTCATCACTGACAGCAGCGCTCGCCTCTGTGTCGCCGCTGGAGGTCACCTCTCTCTGCTGGGACTCCCTGCGCCGGCTGGGTGGAAAGGACAGTAGGACGCAGGCAAGGCCGGGGTGCAGCCACGGGGAGGGAGGGAGAGAGGGGAGCTGTGGGCCTCTGGGAGCAAAGAGACTGGACCATGTGACACTTCCACACACCTCACACAACCTTGTCTGTCCAAAATATACAGGCGTTTGGACGTTTGACCCTCATTGCTTCCCACCCACACTTACAGTATTCTGTATGTTGAGGATTACTCTAACATGCGTCACCCCCTTTCTATCCTTCAGCTGGGCAGCGTTCCTCAAGACCTGGCTCCCTTTCTTCATGCTGTGCGGAGTCCTCGCCACCTTCGTCCTCACGTTCAACCTCCAGTGACAGAGCGGAGCAGTCCAACGGGATGATTCATGGACTCTGGTTATACTTCATACATTGTCACTGACATGAATGATGTGCTGGACATTAAAATACCAAAATAAAGGACTTCATTGTCTATAGTGGTCTGTAGAGATCTAGTCTCAAGGAGGGTAATTAAGGGCAAACCCTGGTTTAAAGATTCAAGAAAAATACTTTCTTTTTTTGTTATTTATGTTTTTATGGATTACATCTCTTCAAAAGTTACCATTGCTATTTTTCACATGGTGGTATATTTTTTTGCTTAGTTTATCAGGAGGATCATGAAGGAAGATCCCAACCTCGGTAAAGTAATGGTGGTGAGCTCCAGCTACGTTTTTTTTTTTTCAACGGATGGCGATGATGAATGTGTTTCCAGCCTGGCTAATGTACATTTCAGTGATGCATGGCCATGAAATCTGAACGCTGAAATATAGTTCATCAATTATTTGTCTAAGAGATATGAGCCGCTCCCAAAGATAGAATGATGCAGGGCCCACATGTGAAAAATAGAGATATCGAACTGTCAAAAAAATGTCCTCCTCCCTTTAATCCAGTGTTTTGTATTTTTTTTTCTTCAATGTGAGTGTATATTGTTGTTTTTATCTTACACAGAACTTGGAATGTTTTCAATTAAACCACCTTGTGCTGGAATGTTATTATTACTCCTTTGATTTAAACAAACTTATGAGCAAAAATAAATTACATTATCATGCATCGTTTCTGTTTATGATTAGTTTTTAATGCTGTGTACCTGAAAGAGTGTTATTTATTATTGTATGTCAGTTTAATATTTCTGTTTTTGTAACTTTGCTCTCGATGTGTTAGAGCCCTTTTCTTTTTCTTTTTTCACTTCTCCCCTGTCAGACGTGTAGGTCACAGGCTGTGGACGCCCCAGTCGTCCTCTGTACCTTTAAGGGAACCACGTTAGCTTTTTTTCCCCCAGCAGATTCTGCGTGATGTGACCTACCATCAATTTTATGGGAACTCTTACTCCCGGAGCGGAGCAGACGAGGACGTACTGATGCCGGAGCGAGCAGCGTTTGCCGCCTCTGCAGTATTAGATTAGTTTGTGAGAGCGAGAGCTTTTTGAATTTTTCTCTTACTTCACATGCAATTCAAATTTGCTCTGCTGTATATCCCAGTCTTGTGTTAACATTTTTTTTACATCTTTCCTTTTAACTGGCTATTTAATTTCGAGATGTGTATTTTTGCAGTCCGTGCGTTTCTGGGAATTCTGCTTTGTGCACCCTGCCTGTGCTCGGAGTGTCCTTTTGGCTGTGAGTGTTTTGCTGTCACTGGCACAGCAAAATGTGTTTCTACGGATTTGCTCACGGTGCCACAAAGTATACCAGGATATGCAAGGACTGTCATCATCACAGGGAACAATATACAACAGATTGCGCCTGAATCATTTACAGAGATGGAAAATGTCACCAACATCATTTTAAGCAATAATAGGTGAGAATGTCAGTGCTTTTGTTTCTTCTCCATTCATGTATGTTGAGCCATATTTGGATAGTGTGACCAACTTTGCTGATGTGAAAGAGACAAGACAGAGAGATGCACAACTTGTATCCAAGCTCGAGAATTACATTGGATGTTACAGATGTTACAGTGTCTGTCGTCTCCACAGGATTACAGAGATGGAGTCCCACACTTTCTCTGCCCTCATCAACCTGCGCTTCCTGGACCTCAGTGGGAACCAACTGGCGCTCATCCACCCTGAGGCTCTCAGCATACCTGGCAGTCCCCTGCAGGAGCTCAACCTGAGCCGCTCGCTGCACAACTCCACCGCCCTGACGGACCTCGCCACGGCTCTGCGCTGGGGTGGCCTCCGGGGGCTCCTCCGCCTTGACCTCTCCGGAAACCACCTCGTCCTTCTTCCCGCGGGCATGTTCTCCCACCTTCCCAGTCTGCAGCAGCTCTTCCTCACAAACAACTCTCTGGTAGCTGTCTACAGTGGGACCTTCTCTGGCCTGAACCATCTGGAGGTGCTGGACCTGACACAGAATGCCCTCAGGACCTTTGGAGATGATTCTCTACAGGAGCTGGAGAAGCTTGGCAATATCCGCATCCTTCTTGGTTACAACCCCTACACTTGCTCTTGTAAAATCCATCATTTTGTCACTTGGCTGAATGAATCAAGAGCGGTGCTCGATGTGGATGCTGTGAGATGCGCCTCACCAAGAGCGTTAATCGACGCCCGGCTGCGGGGGCTCAGTGTCCAGGCTATTGGCTGTGTAGTCCCAGTCCAAGCAGAGGCGCCCGACCTCACCCTCCAGACGTCCTACGTCTTCCTCGGGCTGGTGCTGGGTTTCGTGGGGATGGTCTTTCTCTTCGTGCTCTACCTGAACCGCAAAGGCATGAAGAAGTGGATCTATGAAATGAGAGATGCATGTAGAGACGTTCTGGAGGGATATCACTACCGCTTTGAGCTTGACTCAGACCCCCGGCTGGGCCACATCGCAGCCGACGACAGTAGCGGCAGGGCAGGAGGGCACTTAAGATTAGCTCTGTCACAGCAGCTGCCGAACGACACCTGCATCGTCCCGGTTCCCACAGACACACAGGTCAAACGGGTGAAAACCTCCCCCTCTGTGAATTTATGATCTCCTAATGATACTAAAATGATTTGTCATAATATAAGCTAGATGTAGATATGAATAGTTTAGGACAGTACGTTTATGAATTAATTGTATTCTTTTGATCTGTCTGTGCACATGTTGCATTTATAAACCTCACCCTAAAAGTGCCTTTGTGTTTTTGAGGCACTAAAACATTGCTTGTGTAAAAGTGACATAAATTTTATATAATAAAAATTTAATATAAAACATAGACTAGATTGAAAGCACACTAGGAGACATCTCATTGAAGATTGTCTGTGTTTTTGGGGTATTATTTCTTTATATATCTTGACATACTGCCGGAGGTTTCCGTTGGATAAAGGACATAGATTGTTGCTCAGTAGCATGGAACGTGTTTATTGACCTCAGAAACTGTAATCCATAAATACCCAGTCAATTTAAGAATAAGTCATTATTACATTTTCTATCATTTAATCTAGAAATATCATTCCCTATATTTAATTAGCTATGCGTCTTTAGTTTTTATAGTATTTAGTCGAAGAAAAAAGTTAAAGTCAGTGTGTATTTGATATGAAACCTGTATTTACAATCATCATGAATAAAATAACATTGATTATTAAATGTTGTTGTTTGCCAGTTTTCTTATTGTGGCTGCAGCGAAACGACACGACACCACCACACTACACAGACTCACATTATTTTCCCAGGCGAGGTGGCCCTGCTATTTCAAACCAGCGAGTGTGTGATTAAGTGTTTCCATATAGAGGGAAAAATAGGGCAGAATGAAAGATACGTGGAAATACACCTGCTGGCTGTGCAGCTGTGCATCTCTGTGCATGCCTGTCACGTGTGTGTGTGTGTGTGTGTGTGTGTGTGTGTGTGTGTTTACAGCATTGCGGATATTTGGAATGCCACTAACAAAATAAAGTTCAGTCTTTATGTTGCATTATATTATAATGTATAATATTATTATATTACATTTTACTATCTGGGTATGCAAAGCTCAAACTTTTTTTCCCCACTTTATTGATCAAATTTTGAGCCAATTAATCATTTGCTCTTCTTCAATTGCATTTTTTTTATTGCATAACTGTTCGTTTCTTGTCCCTTTTTTCCCTTTCACTTGTGTTACCTCTAGAGCTGCAACAGTTAATTGATTAATCGATGAGTTATCGACTTCTAAATTAATCGCCAACTATTTTGATAATCGATTAATCGGTTAGAATAGTTTTTTATGGGGGGGAAGTAAAAGTTCTCTGATTTCAGCTGCTTCAATGTGAATATTTTCTGATTTCTTTGTTCCTCTGTGACAGTGAAGTGAATATGTTTTGTGTGTGGACAAAACAAAACATAGGGATGCAACTAACGATTATTTTCATTATCGATTAATCTGTTGATTATTTTCTCGATTAATCGCTTAGTTATTTGGTCCATACAATGGTGAAAAATTTTGTTTCCCAAAAACTCAAGACGATGTTTTGTTTTGTCCACACACCAAAAGATATTCAGTTCATTGTCACAACGGAGAAAAAAGAAACCAGAAAATATTTCAGAAGCGGAAATCAATTCTTTTCCACGAGAAAGTACTTGAACCGATTAATCGTTTATCGAAAATATTTGGCGATTATTTGAGTAGTCGATTACTAATGGATTAACTGTTGCAGCTCCACAAAACATCATCTTGTGGTTTGGGAGAAACGATTTTTCGGACATTTTATGCACCAAACAACTAGTCGATTAATCGAGAAAACAGTCAACAGATTAATCGACAGCGAAAACGCAACCGTTAGCTGCAGCCCTAGTTCCCCCCCCCCCTCACCTCTCTCCCTCCTCTGCGATTATGTCCGCCTCGCGTGACGTCACGCCCCACCTGTGGGTGGAGGAGCTGTGATTCGCTGTAGCCGCAGGTAACAGCCGAGCACCGGGAGCCGCTCGACAGCGCAAAGGGACTGGGACTACTTTCTTCTTCTGCTTCTTCTTCTTCTTCTTCTTCTTCGTCGTCCTCTGACCTAAAGGAGGAGGACGTCGCTCGGCCTCGGCTCGGCTCCGTGGAGTCCGTCTGTCCGTCCGTCTGTCTGTCTGTCTGTCTGTCTGCGTGGAAGCGGAGTCACCTGGAAACCCGTGGGCGGGGGAGAGGGGAGACCGAGGGCTTGTTGTTTGGGTTTTTTTCTTCCCTCCGCGTTTGAAACGCTGGCAGGAGAGAAGTTGCCTCCTCGAGACTTCCGCGGTTTGCTCGCCGAGCAAGTGGCCCGGGACAAAGGGACGAAGCCCGGTCTCCTCTTATGCGGTGAGTGTGTGTGTGTGTGTGTGTGTGTGTGTGTGTGTGGGTTGAAGGAAAGCAGGCGGTTACACGTTGGACGAGGTTTGTTTCTCGGTCAACAGTTTACCTGCACGTTCCCCGGAGGCCAAACAAGCTTTTAAGGGCGCGACGGAATGGGCCGACTGATTATCAGGCCAGCAATCAATCCAGCTGGTCTGGTTTATTTACATTCTGCCACTTTCACGGGAAGTGGCTTTATTTACTTGAAGTGGAGAGTGTTTACTACAGGAAAAAAAATAAGAAAAAAAATGCTGTGGTGCGTTTACTGCTTGCAAGTCTGTGTGGCAACCAAACGGGGGGGGGGGGGGGGGGGGGGGGGGGGGGGGGGTATACCTGGCTGTTATTTCTAAAAACATGTCTCTCCCACACCAGGTCCCGGGCGCTCTGAGCCATGCCTGGCCACAGCACAGGGGCTCCCCAGGCGTCCCGCCACCACAAGCACCACAGCTCCGGCTCCGGCTCCAGGGTGGAAAAGCACAGGCACGCTCGGACGATCTCCAGGGAGAGCCAAGACTCCTGCAAGGATCCTCACGGGGAGCATCTGCACGAGCACAACACTGACCACTCCCGGTACTCAGAGAACAAGTACAGTCGCAGCAGAGGCCACCCACGGAACGGCACGGCACGGGGCTCGGAGACTATCGGATTTATCCCCGGGTCCGCAGACAACACGCCCAGCACCAGACATGCCTGTGGCTCCTGTGCCTCGGTGGGCTGGGGCAGCTGCAAGGCTCTTATCTGCTGCGTATTGACCTGTGGATTTTATGGCAGCCGAGAGCCCTGTCTGCCTGTTAACGAGAGCTCCACAGACCATCCCCCTAAAGCGGGCGGCGAGCCTCACCCTCCGAATGGCATGGCCGTGTGCAACCCCACCTGTGGCATTCCCCTGGAGTCCAGCAAGGCCACCAAGGCCTCCAAGTTGCCCACGAGTGACAGCTTCCGCTACCCGGATGTGCGCATCGCGGGTCAGACAGTAAGGTACCCGGTCGCCGCCCCAAAACGGACCCGTGCGCCCGGTAAAGGGGAAAGCCACAGGCCGGTCAGCAACACCAGCCTGCTCTCCCGCGAGGACTACGACTTGGACGACTTGAGCGACACGGGCACGGACATCGACTCCCTCATCACCAAGAAGCTGCTGGAGCTGTACGCCCTGCACCAGATCGACCAGCTGGCCAAGTGCACGTCCGACTCCTCGTTCTCCCGCAAGACCAACGAGATCAGCGAGCTCATCTACAGCATCGCTCAGGACTACAACCTGGAGGAGCAGGAGGCCGAGTGCAAGCTGGTGCACGGTGTCATTCGCATCAGCACGCGGAAGGGCAAGAGGAACAAGAGCCACCAGTCCACAGGACAGCGTGCCAACGGCAGGAGTGACGGGACTCTACCCGACAGCGGCAACGAGACCATGACCAACACCTTCATGAGCAGTGACTGTGAGAACATCATGCAAACATCTGTTAAACCAATTACCACTAATGATTACTGCTGTATAAGTCTTTATGAGATTATACCACATGAAAACTGAGATGTTTCATACTAAATATACCAATGGTCTAACCTGTCTTCTCTGAGTGACTCACAGCATCTGTTGTAATGCCGCTGAAGCTCTTTTGTTTGTCTTTTACAGGCTGTGACCTAATAACAATAATCTTAAGCAAGTTGATACACGTACACAGTGTTTTCTCAAACATATTGCACAATAGATGGGATGACCGGATTAATAGGCAAATTAGGGTGGGAGTTCCTCTTCTGCTTGTGTTAATTTTTGTCTTTCTTTTCTTTCTTTTCTCCTCCCTCCCCCTGCTACAGATCCGGAGGTGAAAGTGTCGGAGCAGACGCCGTCGGACGAGCTGGCGAGGAAGATGAGACATTACAGCGGGAAAAGTGAGCACGAAGTGGGAATTTTCCACATCGGAGGCACAGACTCTTTTGTACCTTTCCGTTGTGACGAAAAGCAAAAAAAACACGAGCGAAGGGATTAAGAGTTGAATTAAGATCCAGAATTATTCCGCACCAGAGTTGATTATTGGTTAGAAACATTTCACATCTTAATCTGAATTGTATTCCCTGTGCCGATGGAGCTACAATCCTTATTTGTCGTGGCCACTGAGGTTAAATTACCTGTGCAGTCCATTGTACTTGCTGCAGGCATTTTCTCACCTCCTCTCCACTTTCCATCAGCATTCCGCTCTTTAAGCATTCCTGCCCTTTTCTCTGCATATGACAATCCCTCGCTCATTAGCCACCTCCTCCCCTCACCTGCCACCTTACACCCACCTATAAATCTCCCTCATTCATTCTGCCCCTCCAGCTCAAGGGGCCATGCTACACCACCTGCTTAAGCAGCAGATCAAGTCACATTAAATATATGCCACATAATGTCCCCTGGATTATTATGTAATTTCAGCGAGATGACTTGGGTTACAGGTGGATCACTAAACAGCAGCATTTTTTTTGTGTGTGCTGTTGTTCAGCAAAGAGGCCGCTGTAAGGACGGGGTGTCCAATTACATGTGTTTTGAATGAGGTTTACACCACATTGTGTTTCTACAACTTTCACATCGCGGCCTGGGAACCTGTCAACGTCCTGGATTAAACTCAACATTTCAAATCTCATGAAATCTAATGTGCTGTTATGGCTATTTCTCCCACTGCGTTGTTTCTTTTTTTGTTTTCAACGCTCTCAAATTTTGCCTCTCTCTCTCTTGTAGCATACTCCTCCAGCACGACTACCACCTACTCGCCCTACCACCACGACACTGAAACAGACTCTTCGGGCGCTCCTCTGCTCCTCTGAAGGGGCAACACCGGAGCTAAAGTAGCTACGTCGACGAGGGATGTAAGCAACAACGGTTGGACAATTTTATCCGTCTTCTGTCATTTACTGCTGTTACAGAGCGGAGCACCTTTTTTGGGCAGTCGTTCTTCTTTTAGTGGTCTAATGTTTCCCGTGGGAGTGTCACTTAAATTCAAGGACATTTTTTTAATCTTTCCAGCAAATGTGCGACAGAGGAAACTTTTTTTTTTTTTTAAATGACAAAAGGAAAGACAAAGCAAGTATTTTTTGTATTAGTATGCAGTGTTTCAAGGTGGTGTCAGAAAAAGAAACGTGGCTATACTCCGTGGAGTCTTTGCAGTCAACATAACCGTCCTCATTGTTACCTGTGATTGTTTATGCAAGCCATTGTGTGTGTACTGTACGTCTGACTCCTGCCATATAGACTCCCGGCCTAGAGGCTTGTTGCGATTTGAAAACTTTATTTGTCAAGCCATATTTTTGATGTACATATTTTTTAAGTCAAATGTGACATTCTGGGTTGTTTGGCCATCTGTAGCACGTGGCTACCGTTTTTTTTTTACTCTCAGATAAGTTCTGTTTTTAACAAAATAAAAATCCCTGCTTGTATGTGCCTTTTCATGTGTGTTTGTTACGGATTACAACCATCAGCCACAACATTAAAACCAAGAACCGAGAAAGTTTCAAAGCCATGAAATCATGTAAAATGATTTAATCATTAATCTTTCAAAGACAGGCCGCATAAAAAACACAACATTAAAATCCACATGGCTGTTCCATGTATATAGGTACTGTAATGATGTTTTAGATTGTCTCTTTCTTATTTTAGCATTCATAAATGATGACATACTGCTCCATGCTTGCAGATCTCTCTGTAAACTTTTATTGCTTTGTCTCTCTAAAATAACATTTGCCTAATTTGAGCGAATGCAGGTCGAGCTACTGTATTTACCCCTGTATCAACGGGTCTGACTGACAGACTGCCGCTGGTTCCTTCGTCTACTTTTCCTCTTTATCTCTTGGATTATTGTTGTCGACCTCATCTCCCCAAGGTCAGTGTGTTGTAGCACGCAGCCTTTTTCCGCCCTCAGCAAAAGAAGGAACTTGTTTGGCTGGTTCTGACAAAAAGGAAATCAAATCCTGGGGTTTGTCTTTGTTGTTTACTGCAGAGGGAAGAAGCAGTGCAGAAAAGCAGCCTGATTTCAGGAACCGGTCCTACTTTGGATCAAATTAATTGAACAGTTTTTTTTTTTACCAGTAATGTATACTTCAAGATGAACCTCGCTCATAAAGTAGTATGTGATTTGTATTGAAAATAGGTAAAAAGATTTTCCACTTACCTGTAGGAAAATGACTAGTCTACAAAGCAGAAAAAAACTGAAAAGATTCTCCTGTGCCAAATGTTGGGATTGAGGATTTTTTCTTTCTTTCGTTGAGCAGCAGTTGCCCTGTATAACCCCGTTTCCTCTGGCTCTCTGCCGCCAGCAGCACATTCCTGTTTTACCTGTATGAGTTGTCATGTAAAGACTCACTGTTTCACAACTAACATACCAGAAGCTAGGATGAATCAAGAGGAGTTGTTCTGTACCAAAATGCGCCTGAGGCTTGTCAGCAGGCCAAGGTTTATTTTTTTTAAGACGCCTGGTTAAGAAGTCAGATATTTATTCCACTTTGATTGATTGTTTTGTGTCGGGGTTTTATTCTGTTAAGGTGTGTGTGTGTTGAGTCCATGTCTCAGTCTTCTGTCCTGTAGTTTGCCTGAGTAAACACATGGTTTCTACTAACTTCCATGAGGGGGAGACAAAATACAGGGCTTGAAAGCTAATGTTACAACCGTGTGTGTGTGTGTGTGTGTGTGTGTGTGTGTGTGTGTGTGTGTGTGTGTGTGTGTGTGTGTGTGTGTGTGTGTGTGTGTGTGTGTGTGTGTGTGTGTGTGTGTGTGTGTGTGTGTGTGTGTGTGTGTGTGTGTGTGTGTGTGTGTGTGTGTGTGTGTGTGTGTGTGTGTTCCCAATCATATTCATCTTGAAAAGAAAAAATTGTAATAAATGGCCATGGTGATTTTTGGCTGCACAACGTGTCAGTAGTGGCAAATGAATGTGTTATTATCAGATGTGTGTCAGGTTTGATTCTCTGTGAGTCTTTTTGAAAGGCTTTTGAGAGACAGGTCTTTGGCGTTAATGTACAAAAATATATTTATTTGAAAAGTTGTGTCAATGTAGACAAACCTTATTTACAAGAGTGAAGCAAAACGGAGAAGATCTTCAACATAAGAAACAATGTATGAACAGTGGGTAGAGTCTGGAAAGTCAAATCTTTGCACCTAAACACTTGCAGATATGGCTTAAAGTGACCTCAGCTTTAATGTATTTATAAGAAATCCGAAGTTTCAAGTCCACTAATTCCCATAGTTTTTAAAAACTGCTTTCCTGTAAGATGTTCCTTCCTTCTTTTGTGAGGGGGGGACATTGCTGAGGTCAGTCAAAAAAATGTTCTGCATCACCGTCTTTCCTCCAGGACAGTCACATGAAGTCCACCGCCTCTATCTGCAGAAGAGCATGTCGACCAGCAGCTCCAGCAGATCGGCCTCGCCTATCACGGGCCGGAAGAAGAGTTCGGTGATGAGGCTGGGCGTGATGCTCTGCAGCACGGAGGACGCGAGGAGGATTCGAGCGAAGCGCTCCTGGTTCCCGGGCTGGATGAGCTGGACCACCTCGCTGAGGGCGTGCTGAGCCTCCTGTTGCAAGCCTTCGACAAACAGAGCTGCCTTTAAATCTGGAACATCTGTTGGTAGTGAAGACAGACAGTTAGGACATTGGTTGGCCAAATATAGTTGGAAGCATTTTCATGTAACTTCTTGTGATATAGAGCAACAAACCTGGATTAAATATCGTGGTCCCTTTGAGGTATGCATACTCCTTTGGACTCAAATCCAAACTCCAGAACTTTTTCAGGCAGGACTTGAGTTTGCTGACTCCGGCAATGGTGGGCTGCTCTCGCTCCATCTCGGGGCTCTTCTGTCGGTTCAGGAGGATCTTCTTCAGCATACTGTCAGCAGGCGTGTCCGTCACCTCGAAGTCCACGTGCTCCTGGGCCAGACCCAAAATGAAGAGCGGTGCCCAGCAGCTCTTGAGAAGAGAGAACTGGTCATTTGGTGGCAGCTGGTTAAAAGCAGGTAAGTTCTTCATGAACTGGACGGTTTTAACCAGAACCCCCGAAGCTTCTTTGCAAATCTCAACTGGCCTTCTGAGGCACACTGTCCGTCGCAGCTCACAGTTGCATCTGTGAGGTGCTGAATTGTAGTTGAAGTTGCCTCGACTCGGTTTGCTGTTATCCATTCGACTCAGGATGTTGAAGAGAATCGGGTTTGAAAGCCTGTCCCGGTCGGCCGAACAATGACATCCGTTATCCATTCTGTAGGTCGAGATGTGTGTCCTCTCAGAGGATGAGCCGACGAGCACTGCTGCTGCTACCTCCAGTGTCCCTGTATTTATAAGGCCAACCCGCCCTGCTCCGTGGACCTTGACTTGTCAATATAGTCTCTGTGAAAAACAACGGTGCGCTCTGCCAGGTGACTGATGGAATAACCCTGGGAAACCGATAAGCTTTTCTCAATGAAAGGGAGCTGGTAGAGTAACGCGTGGGTATCAAGAGGGTTGGGCCTTATCTTGTTACTGGTGTCATTAACCCAGGCAGTACCAAGTCACCAAGGACTGCAGAGGTAATCAGCCCCAACACTGTGTCCCTGCACTCTGCCAGCTCACACCTGGAGAGCTGGAAAGAGGCCAGGGCAGAGAGGGGGCAATGACCTGCGAGTTAAATCCTCCTTTTCTTACTGTAATCCCAAACTGGAATTATGAAAAGATAATTGGGTTGAACTGTAATTGATACAAAGGTGCCCAACACAACCTCTTCTCATAACCTTCATCCACCTTCAAAATTGATGAAATACATTGAAACTAACTGACACGGCTTGTGTCACTGGTATACCGTTAAAAAAAACAAACACATATGAAGCCGGGGGAGTGGGGAAATACTCAGAGAAAAGAAAGAAAAAAACTGATATATTGAGGTCAGGACAGGGTTCGGGGCTAAAGTTGAGTTTGTTTTTTCTTGTAGAATACAAACAGATCAGCTGTACATTGACAACACGGACACACTCACTGTACATTACAGACATCTATTATATAAATTTACAGACAATAAAGTAAATTGGGACAAAAACAAAATAAACCCATCTTATTTTGTAGTGAGTAAGTCAACTTTGGCAATTGTTCTCTTCTGAGAGGCACAATCCAATTAGAAATGGATATTCATTTATTTATTTATAATTCCATTTTACTTTTGTTTGTTTTCATTGACAGCTCCAATATTATTGTTGGATGTATTTGCACTAGGCTTCAGTAAAGTGAAATCAAAATGAGTTTCTTTTTTTTACTTTGGTCATGAGAATGAAATTAATGAAGTGTGTGGCTCAGTCAGATAAATAAATTGTGCCGTTCAGTTGATTGACTTCAGACAGAATCTTTTTATGTAACAGAGCTTGCTGCGTCTCAGACTGACATTTTTGGATAATTGCTTCATATACAATTTATTTTTTAAATCTGAAACAAGAGAATCCAAGGAATTTCTGTTCATGGTGGCTGTAAAAGGTGGTACAATGTTCCCCGTGCCACTGAAATGAGTTTCTCCTAATTCATTATCTTCCCTGTGCCTGGCACTGAGGTTGGAGACTGATAAGCAAATGACTTTATTATTGTTTCAAATAAATAAACAGCACATATCCGATCACACACTCCTTTATTTTGTACATTTAACACCATGAACATACTGAAGCAGTAAAGTGATAGGTGACACAAATTATACCATAATATGCTCTTCGCTTTTTGGTGGAACGTCTGCTGCTCAAGCCGAGAAGCTCCAGAGGAAGACGTGAACCACAGAGCAGCGGAGTCAAGGTCAGTCCACGGAGTGAATGACTGCAATAAAGAGTTTACATGCCAGACACAACTGGCAGCGCCAGTCACCAAATGTTTGTCTTACTCTGCCGTGTTCTCTTTACTCATGATTTCAAAAGATAACTCCGGAATATGTTTCATACCCTCCTGTTCTGTCCTAGGGTGATCTCACTAGGATACACAATGTTTATTCAGACGAGATGTGTCCTGTCCAAAACCACAGGAGCTAAATCAAACTGCACCTCGGCTTCAAATACACAAAGAAAACACATGATGTTATCTTAGAGAATGGAGTACTTTCCTTAGGGCTGCTTGAAAGCCCTCAGGTTCCTATTATTAGCTGGTTTCCAACTGAAGATTTGTCAAGCGTAATATTGTCTCTTCACTTTATATATATAGTGTTTTTTGATGTCTTAGTTTTGGGGTGTTTTACTGTCAGGATCCAGGCCTTCATCTCTCAGCCTTGATTTGGGGGATGGGGGTGGGTTAGTATATTTTGTGTATGTGTATTTGTTCTATATATTTTCATAATTTATTCAATGACATTAAAATTTGATCACAAAAAAGAGAACGTGTTGCTGTGCTACTCTGTGAAATGACCTGTAATGCACTCTGCATCTTATACCCTCGGACCTCATGAAGCATGCTGAGCTGTAAATGCTTGTGATAAGGCCCGTGTTTATGGAGGTTGGGAGCAGGCAGAGACGGACACGGAGGACAGACACTTATCTCTGCTAAGACAGTAAAAATAAAATGTCCTTCATTCTAAAAGTGTACCAACTGCTTTTTTTTCTGACCTCAGGGAATTGAAACTGTCCAGGTCTGATGGAAGCATGATGTAATGGCTAGCACGATATTTTTTTCTTTTTGCTATTATCATAATAAAAAAATACATGTACTGTATGAATCTGGACAATCATTGGATAACTTTGAGGAGAACTGTGTCAACATCCACTGAAAAAAAGTGTACTTTTCTTGTCAGTTTCCCCCAAATATTGATTTTTGTTTCCCCCTATAGTTTTAGTTTCCCCAGGTCACTGAAATCTCAGCATGACCCTTTAACATGTGTGCATGGTGAACATCTTTTCTGGAACATGAAAACTTGACCCTGACCTTTTGCTATTACAGTGGAGGTTCATTTTTCACAGGGTCATTGACCCGAAAACTTTATTACCGTGGGTTCCTTTAAATTCCTCAGGGGGGGGGAAATTATTTAATTATCCTGGAGTGAAGTCAAATCATATTGTTTATATGTAATTCTGTCAGATTCATTATAAAAGTAATGTATGTTAGAAACTTCCAACAACTGCACAAAGTAATGTGCAGTAAACAATTCTCAGGTTGATGTACATATATTTTCAAACCAATCCAATTCATAAAAATGTCTCTGTCAAGTTTTAAGACCTTCTTCCTCACAACAGAATTAAAAAATTCTAAGCGTCTTTGAGCATTTGGAAAAGTGCTATACAAAGTAGATGTATTATTTTCTCATCATTTTAGCCCGGAAGCATTTTACATTTTTTTGAATTTAGTTTGAAAAATATTTTTCCTGAGAGTGAGATATCAAAACAAAACTGGCACTAGTATTATTTAAATATATACAAAATTAACCATAACAAGCCCTAAAGATTAATTGTGAAACTTTACCTTAATTTCACTAAATCACAAAGGCAAACAAATCTTTGGTATGTGTGAGAAAAAACCTCATCTCTCCCATAGGGTCATAACTGGTTTATTTTAGCTTTGTTATTATTTTCCAGCACCTACATTCGTAACTGGTGTGTCTATTTTAATGACTCTACATGATGATATACACATTATAAAGTTTTAATCTTTCAGTACTTTACAAACACGGCTGTGTTTAGATCACAAACCTAGAAGTAAGGTAGAATTTACTGACTTACCCACAAAAAAAGTCAAGATGCTTTCAACACTACTCTTTTTTTGACATTCCTTAGGATTATTGGACTTCCACAAGCCCAGATGGCTATGACTAATGCACAGTAAGTGTTTAATATAGTGTGTAAAGTGATGTCAGAGTCCAGACACCCGGTTCTAGTTTTACTGCCCCTTACTATCCAAACACAGTGATAAAAGCTGAGGTGAAGGCTAAAGACTTAGCCACTGGGTCAATGCACTCTGTCTGAATATATTTCATGATTATGTCTCTGAAAGATTTTTGGTCAGGTGAAAGATTTATATATTTAGAAATAAAAGTCTTTTATTCAGTGGGAATAAAGACAAGTTGCCTTTTTGCGAATATCCAAAATATATATATATGTGAAATTTGAAACTGAGCCAGAATGGTGTTATATTATTTGAGTCGTGTGGTTTCGCTTCTCCCTTTCACTTTGAATCAAAGGTGCAGCATAGATCACTGTCAATGTTGTGTTCTATTAGTGTTATTAGTTCATGTTTTTGTAAAAGGAAACTCTACAAGAAGGGGAGTCTATCTTTAAAAGGCCTTTACGAAGGTATTTCCCATTTTGCCCAATTTGTACAAAGCGTTTTACTTTGTCTGATTTGTGTTGTCCGAGAGTTTATTTTGGGTATGACAACACTGATGTGGCCTGAATGGCTGAATGAGACAATGAGATACATTTCTCAGTGAAACAACATCATTATCACAGTATTTCTGTAAACACATCTCTTGGATACCAGGGGAATTTCAGTTTGGTTTAGATTGCAACAATCTCATTGATATAGTAATAACGGTGCACATAGTTACAGTAAAACCTGATGATATTCCTTTTATTTGACTGTTCGGGATAAGTACTTAGACACTGGATATGACGTCATGAAAGAATAAATATATATAGATCTAGGAGAACAAAACAAAAATATCTTCAAATATCTGTTTGTCTTTCATGTAGAACTCTTTACATGTCTTTGTTCTTTTTGCTGTGAAATGTGAAAAACGAGAACTGCACAGGATTACAAAATAAAGGAAAACACGTGCCCTCGAAAAAAACACTAGTAAAAGACTTAGAAAATATAGAGGAATGAAGAAAACGAAAAAATAAGAGGAAATATAAAGAGAAATACGGGGATAACATTTCATTTTCACATTTATTTACAATTTTTTTCTACATAAATTTAGATGATCTAATTTTTTTAGCTTTTATGAAATTATTATGTTTTTTCTTTCACATTGAGGTATTTCTGATTATATTTCTACATTTATTTTCTAATTCGACTTATTTGACAGATTTACTGTTTTATGGCACTCCCATGACTCCATACAAATACACACATAACTGTAAAACAATGTAGTCTTCCTCACGTGGGCACCCATGAAGGAGGCCGCTGACAATAGGTAGGAAAACACAGCAGTAATCAAATAATATACTGCCATAGAATTGTTGACAAATACTGTACATTACAATACTTTGGAATACAGGCACTTACCGTATGAACCGTTATTTCTTGTTTAACTTATTATAATTGAATAATAGGGGCTGCTGCTACGACTGTGGTTATATAAAGCAAGTAAACGTAAACGTCTCCGGAAGCGGATGTGACGACGTCTCTGAAGCCGTACTGATGACGTACTGATGACGTACGTCGTCCAGTCGATAAACAATCATGGCGGACTGTGAAAGCGTCGCTCCCGTGTATTTGGCGATCAGCAACATCCCCGTCGCCTTTCGCTCGGCGGACCTGAGGAATTACTTCAGTCAGTTCGTGGAGAGCGGCGGTTTTCAGTGTTTCCACTACCGCCACCGGCCGGAGGTTCTCCGAGAGTCCGAGGGCGCCGGAGACGACGCCGAGTGTGGAGACGTCGAGGAGGAGGAGGAAGGCGGCTCCCAGTCTCCACAGACCGACCAGCTCGACACAAGCACCGCGGCCAAGAGGCCGGCGGCGGGCTCGTGCTGCTGTGTCGTCGCGGTTCGCGGTGCGGACGCGGACCGGTTCGTCAGGATGTATGCGCGGAATAACTGGATCGACTCGAAGGGCTCATGGCTCGCCCGGCGCTGTGTCATCAAGCGGATCAAAGTATCTCACGACAAAGGTGAGTGAGACACTTTAACGTGTAGTGTGTGTGTGTGTGTGTGTGTGTGTGTGTGTGTGTACTTGCACAGATAAGTTTGTGAGAAGAACCATACCGAGTACTGATCTAATGGAGTGAGGACACGTTTGGGAAAGTGGGGACATTTTGGCTGGTTCCCACTTTCTTAGGGTTGGTGCTCTGCATTTAGTTGTGATGGTTAATGAGAGGGGCTAGGGAATGCATTATAGCAATGAGTGTCCTCACTACGATTTGCTTCAGGTTTATTCGTGTCTTTTCTAGATTCTGTCAGTTGCTTCTTTGCACTGTAATGTACAGTACGTGTACAAAACCTGTGTGTGTGTGTGTGTGTGTGTGTGTGTGTGTGTGTGTGTGTGTGTGTGTGTGTGTGTGTGTGTGTGACTGACTGACTGACTCAAACTGCCTTAAACTTTACTGTTGGTCAATCAATCACGAACAGGAAGAGAAAGAAAAGACGTCCCTCCGCCTCGTTTTGTCGGGGTTTCCTCTGCTCCTGTTGTGCCATATCAAAGGGGCACTCTGCGGATTTCCCACTGTGGTTCTGTGACTAGTCTGCAGGGAGCTTTACTCACCCCAAGGAAATAAAAAAAACAATAACATTGCCTTGGTCTGAGAGACTACACGCTTGTTACATAAATCCTGCATTACAAACTGTTACAGAGTTGGTTGCATCGTGGATAGTGAAGGATCAACTGTGTTGTGAGCTTGACCCATTCTGGGCACTAACACCCAGACAGTCTTGGCCTCTGCTGCTTTGAAATGTTTTTCCGAGACCTTTCAACAATAATGACCAGCAACATGCCCATCACAAGCTATTAGAGCTCAGATTATTAGCACAGTAACAGTCTTGGTATTTATGAAGTTATTATCACCAAAGATTTTTTTAAATGATACATTTGCAATCAGGAAACTTTCTAACTCTTTTCATGTAAATAGAAGCTTCTCTGTTAGATAAAGTGTAGGAATTATGTAATCGATGTCATGGCATATTTGTGTAAATGTTTATTTCTGAAAATTCGTTTTCTTTTTTCTTGTTTAATTGTGGCCTAAAGTGTTCCACTGTTCATACATGTAAATCTTTTTTTTTTTTTTTTACTCCTCACAGATGATGAATCCTTCCCCTATAAAACAAAGTACGAGCAGCGGCACCATGTTTCATTAACGGAGCGTTTCACAGAGGCCGACCTCAAAAGCCTATCCGAGCTGAATCCGCCCGCCCTGATGCAGAATGGGAATGTGGGCACGCCGGTGAAAGTGTTCCTGCAGCTCATCCAGTCCTGCAGACTGCCTCCGCGCCTCATCCGAAAGTTGGGCCTCACTTTCCCCAAGACCAGCTCCAACCGCCGATACGGCAACGTACCTTACGAGTATTGGGACACTTGGACACTTCCGGCCACAGAGGAGACCGTATTAACAGCTGCTGGACATGAAATATCAGGACCAGGCACTTTGGCTGATCGACCCTCGAGACAACTGACTGACAGCACGAAAACAACAGAGGCTGACGAGCCGCAGAAAGAGGAGGAAGAGGATGCACAGTCTAACGCAGATGATGTGGGTATAAGTTTAAATCCATCAATACCTGTCAGTTATTAACATGTGTAGGCTGTGATACGGGGCTGGCTGAATTATCGTCATCGTCATCATCTTTTGGCAATATTGGTTGCAGGATGATGACCGCTGTGAGGAGTGGGAACGCCATGAGGCTTTACACGAGGATGTCACGAGCCAGGAGCGAAGCAAAGAGAGGCTGTATGAAGAAGAAATCGAGTTGAAGTGGGAAAAGGGCGGCTCAGGCCTGGTGTTCTACACCGATGCTCAGTACTGGCATGAAGAAGAAGGAGGTATGCAAAAATACACATCAAAAATGGATTTATTTACCAGCCTTTTGTCATGACTTCTTGAAAAATTGGTTATGAAAATGACAATTACATAATGTGTTTTGCTTGTTTTACATTTTGTGTCTCTTGTTTTTGTTTAGATTTCGATGAGCAAACGGCGGACGACTGGGACGTCGATATGAGTGTTTACTATGATAAAGGTATCCAAAGTTTGTCACCCAAATCGATTATCTTGATTGAGAAGGGAACCAAAAAATGTTGTCTGTGCAGAGTCAGATTGTGTTTAACCAGGCTCTTCCTCTCACAGATGGAGGCGACATGGATGCCCGCGACTACGTCCGAATGCGCTACGAAAAGAGGCTGAGGGAGGGTCTCGAAGATGGATCTGGATCCAGTCAGTCAATCGGCAAGTTTGAGAAGTTCACTAAGGTAAGGTTGCCACCACCTATAATTTGCTGCCAAAATGTCTCCTACAGTCTACTGGCTATTTAATCACTATATTTCCCGTGGGCAGGGTTTCGGCCGTCGTGTGATGGAGAAGCAAGGCTGGAAGGATGGCGAAGGCTTGGGGAACAGTCAAGCTGGAATCCCTGAAGCCCTGACGAGTGATGGCCAACATCCTAACTGCAAAAGGGGCTTTGGGTGAGCATAAATACAAAAACAGAATTGAAAAAATATAATTGCACACTTTTGGTATGTTATTATTGTTTTGTTTGCCCATACATTGCTCTCCTTGTGCTATTGAAAATATCTCTTTTTGCAGGTATCACGGACGGAAATTGCACTTACATCCCGGGAAAAAGGCCAGAAAGGATTTCCATATATCTACAGTATATGATAAACCCAAAGACATAGATGAAGGTGACACCTTGCTAAGACGCCAACCAAACACCAATATGAAGTACAGAGGCTGGCAGCCAGGTGGCACCATCGGACCACGGAGATGACGTCAAACAAATTATCATTTTGTATATACTTATTTTTGCTTAGTTGTCTGCCTTTGATATTAAAAAAATGTTTTGAACCATCCACTCATCATGTGCTGAGTCTTTTTACCTTTTAAATGCTTAGTGAATGTAATGAAATCAGACGGTTCACTATCTCAGAGAAAAAATAATTCTACATTGGTGCTGCATGTTTTAATGGAATTGTTTGTGCTTTACTGAGTATATAACTTAAGAGCCAGGTTGAAAAAATGTATCTAGTCCAATCACATAGATCTTGAGTTATTGTAGTTATTGTAGTGCTCTTTTTAAAAACATTTTTTTTTTAAACGCCGCTTTTATTGTGACACCTCGGTATCGTAACCCGGAAGTGTTCTGGTGTACATCAGCCTTGTGTATCGACCATCGTACGCATGCAAACAAAACGCCGGTACGTGGGTTTTACTCGTCAGCTTGTCGATACATTCAAATTATTGAAGTCCACAGCTATGTAAAGAAATTGTTGTAAGCGTTTGTTGCAGTTTGCACACACACTTGAGGCTAACTAGTGGCTAACTAGCGGCTAACTAGCTCACATTAGCCAGCTAGCTTCAATAACGTCAACTTTGACGAGTGTGTAACTTGACGTCATTTAGACATAATCACTCTTTGTCAAGTTGGTGAATAAAAGGCTGAACTCGCCTCCGGCCAGTGAAGTGCTGTGATCTGACACTAACTGATGACGTGACTCTACTAGATAACAGTGAGCTGGATGCTTGCCTGCTGGTCCCATCTGATGTGAACCCCTGCAGCCCTCCAGTCTTCCCCCCCCTTGGCGCCGCAGCCATGTCCGGCCAGACCGCAGCAGCGACCCCCCCTCTCCGATTCGGCCAGGTGGTCATCGGACCCCCGGGGTCGGGCAAAACCACGTACTGCCAAGGAATGCAAGAGTTCATGACTCACCTGGGACGCAAGGTGGTCGTGGTGAACATGGACCCCGCTAACGAGGGCCTGCCGTACCCCTGTGCGGTGGACGTGTCGGAGCTGGTCACCCTGGACGACGTCATGGAGGGCCTGAAGCTCGGGCCCAACGGCGGGCTCCTCTACTGCATGGACTACGTCGAGGCCAACCTGGACTGGCTGGAGAACAAGCTGAAACAGCACAGTGACTGCTACTTCTTGTTCGACTGCCCCGGACAGGTGGAGCTCTACACCCACCAGAGTTCAGTGAAGAACATATTCTCTCAGCTGGCCAAGTGGAATTTCAGGGTGAGCCTCCAATGCATGCAGGGATGACAGGGGGTCTGGTGTAAACTGATCACTTCATCCATACAAACATTATGCAAGTACTAGATAAGAAAGTGATTTCCCTTTTAGATTTCCCATTTACACCTTGTTGTCCCCCCCCCCCCCCCCCCCCCCCCCCCCCCTCTGTGTGGCTGCTTTCAGCTGACAGCGGTGCACCTCGTGGACTCTCATTACTGTGCGGACCCAGCCAAGTTCATCTCTGTGCTGTGCACCTCCCTGTCCACCATGCTGCATGTGGAGCTCCCCCACGTCAACGTCCTCTCCAAGATGGACTTGATTGAGCAGTATGGCAAACTGGGTAAGAGCTGTGCGCTCTACCTTCAAATGACACGGACGCTACACGTACTGACAAGAGGATTCTTGTATTTTACAGGCACAATAATCTCACTATTTGTTAATGAGAAATTAAGGTTTACACATTATGTTGGATAGATAGAGATTATTTATTTGTTCAGTACAATGATTTTGTACTTAACAAGCCTGTTGATGCCGAATTAGGTAGCAGACACAATATTAAGACTACAGAGTAAAGGATAAAGGGTAAAATAGAAGCTATAAAGGAAATTGACAATAAAATCTTATCAACTAGGAAAACAGGGAAAAAGTATCAAATATATATAAATATGTATGTACAAGGAACAAAAATAGAGCCAGTAGTAGAAATAAAGTGATAAATCATGGAATAAAGTGTATATAGATGGAATCAAGTTTAAGTTATTTACTATGGTAACATTTTTGTTTTCTTGTCTGTATTCCTGTACAGCCTTCAACCTTGACTTCTACACAGAGGTGATGGATCTGACCTATCTTCTCGATCACCTGGCTGCAGATCCTTTCTTTAAAAAATTCCACCATCTTAATACAAAGTTGGCAGAGGTCATACAAGATTACGGCCTCGTCTCCTTTGTGCCTCTCAATGTACAGGTATTACTTGAGAAATTTCATTGTTACATGTTGGGGGAGTGACCCACAGTGACTCAGGCTTAAAATAGCTCATGATACATTATACATTATAGCCAATTGGACCTTAATATTGCTACAAACCCAGTAAATGACTATTCAGTAAATTAAGTTAATACAGTAGATTTAATAATTAAATATAATCCACTGGGGATTTCCTAATTCAAAAAATTAGACTAGTGTAGAAGCCACTTGTACATGGTTGTCATCAGCCCTCTGAAGATAGATAGTACTGTATTGATCCCAAACTGTGAAATTCCAGAAAAAGAACAAAATGTAATTTCATAAAGTCTTCATAAAGTGACACTGAAAAAGAAAAGCACGACTCTCTATCTGACTTAGGTTATTGCTCTTTTGCAGTTACACATGTACTTTCAGCTAAATAAATCTAAAAAAGAAAATTAAAAATCCAAGACCAAACATAGCCTGACCAGCGTCATCTTATCGATCATCATTACTTTGTCATTGGCAGAAATCAGGCTTTGAATGGTCCAGTTCTGTGTGTATTAAAACAGACTGACAGATAATAGTTTGTTTATTGCAAATGAAAACACAATTTATCACTAAATATTTCAAAAGATTTCATCACCAAATAAGTCATAATCGTGAACCTCTTTTAGCATTTCAAATTGAAGACTGGATCAATTTTGCGCAGATGGACTGGACTGGTGAAAGGGAGTGGACTGTCTGCACACTGTATTCATTCCCTGACATTATGTCTTTATGGAGACTAATTTGATCCTGTGCGTGTCAAGAGAAAGGAGTCTAGACCCCGCTGTACCATCACTGCATATTGGACTAGTAATTTATACAAATAGCAGCTTTGCACTTGGAAAATGCAGCCATTGCGATTCATTTCTCTTTCCACACCCACTGAGTTAAAGCAGCCACTAGTTACCTTGGTTACCATGGTATTTAACACAGCAAATGTAAAAGGCAAAAACACAACAAGTTTGACCTTGAGAAAGGCAAGATGCTAAACGCTGAGCATCGGAGGCCAGTGAAGTTCATAGTTGCTCTCGAGTACTGAGCCGTGATTAACAACAACAATAAGTTAGAAAAGGCTGTTTTACAACATTTACATCTTTTAAAGGAAGGTTCCTTTATGCAGTAGATCAGACTGCTAGAGGAAAAAATAGGGAAAGAGAATTAGGACATTATAAAGCACATCAGATATTATTCAGACTTGTGTTTGGGTTACTACAATGTACTTTAGGACCTTTTGCACATTAACAAGGTTTCAGTGAGAGTGTCTCAGAAACTGTCTTGTCAATGGGTAGTTCCAGTGAATTTCTACCAGGGAAAACCCCCTGGAATTAAATACTTCTCTTTTCTGCTTCCAGGACAAAGAGAGTATGATTCAAGTCTTACGAGCAGTGGACAAGGCCAACGGCTACTGCTTTGGAGACCTGGAGGAGAGGAATATACAGGCCATGATGTCAGCTGCTGTGGGGGCAGACTTCCAGTTCGACTCGTATCCTTTCCTAATCACTGTGGTGACTCACTCTGACTCATCTGGTTTAAAAATCAAACCTTAACATTTACGGGAGGCATCTGAAAAAAAACTGAAAACTTTCCACTTATTTAAGAGCGAAATGTACTTAACAAAACCTGAACCTGAAAATATATATATTTAAAATTGTGTTGTTTTGTCATGTTTTTCCCTTAACAATTGACCTCCAGTACTCTTGGAGTGCAAGAGAGGTATGTTGAGACCAGTGGGAAGACTGTGGAGGAGGAAATGATGCATCTGTAAACTGAAAAGCCCAATTTAAAGGACAGAACTTGCTGCCTTTAAGCGCAAATATAACAGGGGAGGCTTGGCAACATCCACCTCATCTGGCCCGAACAGTGAGGTCCTCTCCTCCCCCTCACTTCAATGTTTCAAGGTTGCACCACCTGTGATTGATTTGATCTGCTGTACTAATGTCTGTGTATACAACAATAATGGACATTTTCAATAGATGCCAGCACATTTTATTAGAATGTATCAAATGCAAGAACCTTATTTTTTCTGTCTTTCTTTTCCTGAATATGTTAGATATTTGAGGGCCTGATAAGGTTGAGGACTTACAGGTACATTTTCTGAACCCTCATATTCAGATACAGGCAATGACTGCAATACAAGTAAGGGCATGAATTAACTGAAAATAAAGGATTCATCTTCATATTTCTTGCTGCTTGTTTTCAGTTTATTGACATGAAAATTAAGCTTGTTTTTTCAGATTTTTTCTCAGGATATAGATACATGAATGGGTAAATATCACAAACTATACATCTTCTATTACAGAATGAAATGTAAATAAAATAAAATTGATATTTCCTGTGTAAAGGTCGAGTACCATATGGTTTGATGTGCAGCCAGTTTATATTTACGTTTTAAGAGTTGAATGTCTTAAAACCAGAGGTTTTTCAAAGTGGGGAGGCTCAATAAATGGGGGGAGAAAATATATTACATCGGAAAAGGAGATCATGTAGAATAATCTAAATATGTTCCCCAAGCCAGAAACCAGTTAATCAGGACAGGCCTTTTTTTAAATATGTTTTGTGTTGGCTGAAGTTGTGTCAAAAAGCAATATTAATATGCCATTGCTCAATTGATGATTGTCAATGTGATGCACAGGCGTCCAGCAATTGAGCACACCTAAGAAACCTAAGGTAAGATCGAGGGTTCACCATTTCCCATGCTTTGTCTGAGGGGAGACTCAGACTCAGACTCTGAATATTCCCTGTTATAAACAATACTGTGCCACATGTAGTTTCATGTCAAGAATAGATTATGGTTATTGTGGCGCATAACAGTCTCCCCTTTTTCCAGAGCTTTCAGGTCTGTGAAAAAGTTGATGCAGTGTAAAATGGAAAACAAATATGCTATTCCATTCGCTACACGATGTCCACAGATCATATTTAATGACAAAACGACATTAAACATCACAATCACAAGTCGGTGACTTTGGCCACAAGTCACAGTCATCGGAAGTCGGGCCTTCTTCTCGTCCAGCAGGTGTCGCATGTGCTTGCAAACCCATCGCCCAGATCCACAACAAAAAGTCTGCTCCACCTTTTCCCAGACGCCGAGCAGAAAAATTAAGTCAGGCGGGGAGAGGAAGCCACATTAAATCTGTGTTTCTGCACAACTGGCCCTGTGTCTGGTCTCTGCGATGGAAGAGCTGTGTGTTTCTAAAAGCAACTAAAAACTCTGCTGTGACTTGGACGAGACGAATTGTTGAGCTGCTCTTATTGTTGTGCTTCTGTCTTCACCGTGTCGCCCAACATGCCACATGTTTATTCACTAAAATAAAAATAAACCAAACACTCTTTTTTTTTTAACACAAACGGCCCTTTGGGTGCGCGCACGCAGGGATGTAGTCAGCCTTAAATAAAGCGTGATCCACTTTGCGTGCTCGCGCTATTGTGGGAAATTACATTAACCCTGTGCTGGTGCTGTGATGTGGCTGGGAAATGTATATGTGCACCACGGCTGCTCTCGGCGCATTAGGGGGGTGTGTCAGGCAGAATGTTAAATTGTGGTCCGATGTTTGTACATGTGATCAAGTATGTCTCCTCGCTGCTACTTCCTGTATTTTCCTCCCCTGTAAGCCCCCTAGAGGTAGATACGTGTGTGTGTGTGTGTGTCGAGAGAGTGAGTGAGAAAATAAACCGAAAGGCTATCTCGTTCTTCTTACACAGCCCAAACCCGAATTCTTTTCAATACAAATTCGAACAATTAAACGCCTCATAAACCTTACCATGCCTTTGTATTGCATTATTAAACGAAAAGAAGAAAAAAAAAACACATACACACCAACGCACGCACGCACACGCACACACACACACACACACACACACACACACACACACTTCTCATTACCATCCCACCCCTGCTCAATGCTGTGTGTGCACACTCACACCCTATGCGTTTTGTTGATGCCAAAAAATGTCTGCTTCATTTGACTGAGAATGGAGGGGGGTGGGGGGTGCAAATGCCCCATTTTTTTCTAATTGTTGGGAGACTTTGAAACTGTTCATGCATCCTCTGTCTGGTAGATAAGGTCGTTTTTTTCTTCTCTACTGCACGGCGTAGTTCAATGTTAGTAGGGTGAGAGAGAGAGCGAGAGGGAGGGAGAGAGAGCTGGAGCCTGTGCGCCCATCCCCCCACACTCAGCAGAAGAGTGTTTCTGCTTGGAGTGAGAGACAGACAGAGAGGAGAGGAGAGGGGGTGGTAGAGGAGCGCAGAGCAGAGCGGAGCAGGCAGCAGGCAGGGGAGGGAATAGAAGAGAATGTGCATTGGTAGTCTCGTTTGCTGCAAGGCTTCCTCCTTCTGCTCTGGAAAAACCTGTGTATGCTGCCTTAGCTCGCCTGAATACGTCTCAGAATCACTGGTGGGAAATAACCAACAAAACATACATACAGGCAGATTATTATTATTATTATTTTAAAATCATTATACATTTATAGATATGGAAATTAGCTCCACATTGTTTTATTTATTTAGGTAAAGGGTCATAACTTTATTACAAAAAAGCCAGGCTAAATGAACTCTATGCAAATATTTTCTATATATTCTATAGAAATATATTCTATCCATTTAATTTCCACGTAGGTGTTTGCATTAGAGCTGCTTTTACGTGTGCAAACTGCATCCACATCCATGCAAACACACGCACACGCACATACACACACACGCACACACACTTAAAAAATATATTTCATTAATTAATCAGTTTCTCACCTTGCACATACAATCATGCATTTAACATAATTGTAATGCACAGCTTCTGTTTTTACGTTGGATTGTAAATTAGTTTTTTATATAAATAAATATTTTAGTAACACAACGTTTAAATAAGTATTAGAGTTTTGAGAACATTAGACTTGTCTTCATGTGGAGAAAATATTCCACATAAGTAAGAAGAAGAGGGGGGGGGGAGAGGAGGAGAAGAGAGAGAGAGAGAATGTGAGGCTGCGCGACCGAAGAGTCCGCTCCGCTGTGGGGAGGCGGGATCCGGTCCGTGTTTTGCAGCCGTCCGTGCGGCTCAGTAAAATGGCTGTATGTAGCGGAGCCTCGTGTTGGTTGGGTTCGCTCCCTGCCGCTGCCCGGGCTCAGTAACACAACTCCCACAACAATTTTTGTCGCTGTTTTACGCATTGTATGGAGCCTCCATCATCTCTCTAACTCATTTGCGGAGCCGGAACCGGGGGGATGGCCGCCGGAGTCGGGCCGGTGTGAGAATGAGTCGGCACAAGGATAAATGGTTATAAACAATTATTTATATTCAATGCTAGCTTGTGATTGTGACTGACTCGCCGAGAGAGGGAGAGAGAGGTGGTGGTGGTGGTGGTGGTGGGGGGGGGCGGTATATCATGGCCGCTCAGGTCGCCAGCGCCGCCACTCTGAACACTAGCCCGCCTTCCGAACTCAAAAAGCCGGATCGAGACCCCAAGGAGGAGTCGGTACCGAGGGAGAAGCAGTCAGACAAAAAGCAGCCGGGCTTGGACAGCGGATCGCCGGGCCGGGGGGATCTGCAGGACGGGGCCGAGGGTGGAAATGCAGGGGGAGGAGGGGAACCTGAGATGAAGAACGGGAATGGGAACCCGCCCAGGGCTAACAATAATAACCAGAATGACTCTGTCGGACCGGAGGGAAATAATCATCCCGGTTTGGTGCATCACCACGGCGCCGCGTTTCCTCCACCTTCATACGGATACAGCCAGCACTACGGCCGGGCCCCTTTTCATCAACATGGCGGACAACAAAGCCCTGGCATGGCAGCTGCTGCGGGTCCGGTCGTGCAGTCGAGCAACATGATGGACCCGTACCAGCCCAATTCGCACGAGCATGGCTTCGCGAACCACCAGTTCAACAACTACAACCCGTTCCCGAACAGGACTCCGTATCCCGGCCAGGCGTACGCCGTGAACTCCCCTCGCAGTACCCAGGCGCCGACAGCTGGGGGGCAGCCAGCTAAGCAGCAGCAGCAGCAGCAGCAGCAGCCGCCGCCGCCACCAGCGGGAGGACCCACGGCGATGGCCGGATCTTACAGTAACCAGAGATATAACATCGGCAACCCGCAGCCCACGTCCACGCCGACGCTCAACAAGCTCCTGACGTCCCCGAGCTCCACGCGGGGATATCCCAACTACCCGCCGGGCGACTACAGTAGCCAGGAGGCTGCTAGTAAGGGACCAGCGGAGCTGAGCAGTGGCGGCCAGTACGCAGGCAGCAATCCGGGCTGGCAACAAAGAAGCCACCACCCGTCGCCCATGAGCCCGGGGAGCGCCGGGCAGCCGCTGGTTAGGAACCAGGTAAAGTCCCGCGGGTCCAGGGAACACGGTCGAGGGCTGGAGCGCGTCCCCGTCCCTCCTCCTAGCTAGCGCACGACGCGGCTAGGCCAGCCATTGTCTGCTAGGAGTTCGCAAAGACTCTAAAATGGCTGCCTGTGCCTGTGCGCTGTCTCCCCCCCCCCCCCCACACCTCACACCAGACACGGTGGAAGAGTGTTTTAGACAACCGTCGGGAGGGTTCCTAGCTGCGCGGCGGTTTTACCCGCTCGGGGGGTTGAGGGGGGGGGACACATAAGTTGTTGAATCGACGGAGGGACGCGCCGCGGAGCCCGACAAGGCCCCGACTTGGGTAAATGGGCGCAAAGATCCTCGCCGAGCAGCGCTTTTTTTTCTTCTTCTTCTTGCGCGATAGCTTCTTTCCGCCGCTCGCATTAACCGTTGAATTGTGTTTGTACGCGCATTTAAAAGAGCCGGGCACACGGAGGCCAGCGTGCTATTACACACGTCCGATTGTGAAAGCGGCTTTTACGCGCTCGTATGTGTTGTTTTTCTTCGCCCGACGAGCGGTTACTCCGGGGCCGTGACGGTTGCACGTCGGAGCAGCCTCTCTAACGGCTACTCGAAACGCTCCGCGCCGGTCCGGTCGGAACGCCTCGTGGTACATTGAAAGGAAAACACTCGCGTCAACGGTTTGGCGTTTTCGCCACATCATTTCGTCGTTTTAATTCAACGCGTTTGCCCGGTGCAGCCGGGCAGCCCCCCCCCCCATGCACACGCTGCTGCCTGCAGGCAGCCAGCTCTGCAGGCAGCAGGTCGCCGTTTGCACTGGGATTTGAATTGTGGAGGTAAAATCCTGCTGTCAGAGCCAGGAGACAGTTGGTCTTGGGTTGACATGCTAGCCGAAATCTGATTGGCTGCTCACCCGCTGCTCATGGCCATTTATAATTACATGTGATGCGAGGCAACAGTTGGCGATAAGAGCGAGCGGCATTAACTCGTCGCAGGGCCGGTGGAGAGGTACACGGCCTGCCTGCCTCGCTCCCTCTGCTCAGCTCCACTTTCCACCATTCAATCAGACGTGTGGTGATGCCACAGCTTGGGGGCATAGATATTGCGTGATTCTTTTGGAGAAATACTTATTTGATCTTTTGGCAAATGTGTCCCAAAAAAAGATTAATATTCATACGAATACCAATGCTCGGTTCTATCATGCAGCTTGGTTTTTAATTTTTTCTCACCAGAATTAATCCCAAGTAGCTTGATGGACGATGTATGTGCTCATACCTGACGCACAAATGCAGCCTGCGTCATTGTATGCCAGGTAGTGTGTTGTTGTTGTTGTTTTTCTGTGCAACAAAAATAAACACACGCAGCAGCATCATCATCATCACCACCACCATTGACTGTTGATGACATAATGTCTTACGACATTGTCTGCTGTTCCATTAGTATTCTTGTTATTGATTCACATACACACATTTGTTATCCATGATGAGCACAGTCGTTGACTGATGGGCGCCTTTTGTTATGTCATATTGTAATTTGATACACTGTCAAAATGCAGGTTTGAGTGTGTGAGTGTGTGTGTGTGTGTGTGTGTGTGTGACAGCCTATGTCTTGCATGCCACACAAGTTTGACTGTGTGACTGCAAAGAATTCCCCCTCAGTCCTCCCCCCAAGCCAATCAGGAGGCAGTCCACCATCTCTCACCCACCAAGGGAGTTTCCTCTCTGTCTTATGCAGATTAGCCATGTGCTACTCCTATTTATTTCACTTCATTATCTGGGATCTGCAAAATGTCACATAAGGCATTTTTGCATACCTTTTGTAAAAGGCTGTTGTTACGCCAAGGAGGCTCCTCTCACCAGAAGTGCACATGTGGGAATTCACTTGAGGATATTCTTTAGGTATTTCTAGTAGATCATGAAATTCCGGTCTTTTTTATTCCAAATAGTTTGGGTGGAGGCCAGGTAATAATTGGATCCTAAATTAAACATTCCAGTTTAGTGTAGCGGTAAGTTGAAGGCACTAAAAATTTAGACACAGCACCCATTTCTTTTTACATGAAGAATGTTTATACTAACCGTTGGGTTACAGACAGAGTATGCTCCTGTACATTTTTCACGCTCTCCGGCTGTTTGTGAAAGTACTTCCTTCATCTCTGATGTCATTCATCCAGAGCCAAACTGCCTTCTCTGGGGGGAAAGAGCTACTTGGACCAGGCTCAAAACAGGAGCACAGCTGGGATATGTTTAAGATTGGGCAGACTGCCCTCCATTTGAAAGTAGATATATATAGCTCTGTTGACTTCCGCAACTATGGCAAAGTGAGGTGAAAAAAAAATCAGGGTAATGACCGTGGGAAATAAGGTGGAATAGAAGGACAGTTACCGTATCCACTGAAGTTTGTTTTTACAGGTTAAATCCTTCAAAAGCAGCGCACTGCGGGCAATTATTCTATGGACTTTGAAGAAAACACTATTGTCATAATTAATCGATATAAGATTCAGGGGGGCTATTTGTGCATTGCAGCACTTGTTATTTAGAATTATCGTATGTTGTTTGGTAATTAATTTAATTCATTTCCTGATGTTCTTACTCCGTGCAGCCACCTGGTCCCATGGATCCAATGGGGAAAATGAGAGGCCAACTATATGTTGCAGGCAGTCCATACGGTCAGCAGTCACAGCAGGGGCCCCCCACAGGTCCACAACAGGGACCCGGTTACCCAGGCCAGGGTTATGGCTCTCCAGGTCCCCAGCGATACCCAGTGGGAATGCAAGGAAGAACCCCTGGAAATATGGGTACCATGCCATATGGTCCACAGGTACATCACTTGATTTCTCTTGTTCAGAACTAAGTTTTTATCCGCGTCAGTGTTTTAAGTATTATGTGTTTGTGTGTTCTGTTTAGATGGGATCTTATGGACCGCAGGGAGCAGGAGGTTATGGCTCTCAGGGCCAGGCACAGTATTACGGCCAGCCTGGCCAGGCTCCTCATCCAAGCCAGCAGCAAACCCCCTACTCACAGCCCCCACCGGGACAACCGGGTGGCCAGACACCTTACCCAGGGCAACCCCACCCTGCGCCAACTTCTGCTCCTCACACCCAGGGAGGACCACCATATCAGCAGCCCCACATGCCCCCACAGCCCCAGGGGCCACTGCCAGGCCCATCCCAAGGGCCCCCACAATCTCAGCCACCTTATTCTCAAGCCTCAGCCCCACAGCCTGGCCAGCCTCCCTACGCCCAACAGCAGGGTCCTCCCAGTCAGGCCCCGCCGCAGCCAAGTTCTCAGGCTCCCCCTGGATCACAGGGACAGTCTAGCTACCCTGGATCTACACAGGGGCCTCCGCAGCCTCCCTCGCAGCAACAGCAGGCACAGTCCCAGCCTCCACAGCAGCCATCGGGACACAGCCAACACCCACAGGGCCAGCCTGCTGCGTACCCACAGAACCCGCAGCAGCAAGCACAACAGTCACCTTTTCAGCGCTTTCCTCCTCCACCACAGCAGGTACTGCCCCCTGTGCTGGATCTTCATCATGTTTATTCATCATGTTTCATTTTCTTTCTGTGTGTTCACGTGCATGCGTTTCTGTATCTCGGGCAGAACACTTAAGCACATGTTCTCTTGTCTTTTAGGAGGTATCCCAGGACTCATTTCAGTCCAACGCCCCGCCATCCACTCAGCCTAAATCCGGCCCAGAGGACAGCCAAGGCCGCCCCTCCAGCCTTCCGGTCAGTTATGCTTGTTATATCATGGCTGGAACATTAAGAGCTCTCTTTTTTTTTACACTGCTTTTGCTTTTCACCCCTGTTGTTTGCGTGTTACATTCTATTTGTGTGTTGTAGTTTTAAGGTCACAGGACATATTCATTTTACTATTTATCACAAATACGACATTGTCTGGCTTGTTACATTTTGTAATTTTGAATGTCCGCTATTAATGTTTTGAAAGCGCTCATTATGCCGTGTGCCTGTGTGGCGGCTGCTGTGCTCACTGTCCCTTGATGATTTTAGTCTGTGTGCTGCTGCCTGTTAGTGGTTGTTGAGGCAGCTGTGTGGAGAAAGTGTGTAAATGGGTAGATCTGAGATGAATACAAGAGAGTTTGTTTGTGTATTAAATCACATGGCACGGCTGCTGCTACAAGCTGACTCAGCTCGCATCCTACAAACCTTCGTAACCATGACAACCATCTGCACTAATGTACACTAGTTTTGTTTTTTTTTACATTTTCTTTGAAAGGAATAAATGAGGAAAAAAGGCCTCTGGGGGTGTGTGTGTGTTTGTACGTCACTTTAATCTTTAAAAAGAAAACTGACTGCAGCCAGTGGATGAAACAAAAATTACCTCATTAATAATAGTTACGATGAATCTAAACAGACAGCAAAAATGCTGAATCGTCTGAATCCATAATAAATATTTTAAATTGTTGTTTTAACCTTCTCTCATACCATGTTTGTTGACTTTGTTGTTTCTGCTCGACCCAAATTTTTTTCAGGACCTGTCGGGCTCCATCGATGACCTGCCTACAGGTACGGAGGGCGCCCTGAGTCCCGGCGTGAGTACATCAGGTGTGTCCAGCAGCCAGGGCGAGCAAAGTAACCCGGCTCAGTCGCCTTTCTCTCCACACACGTCTCCCCACCTGCCAGGCATCAGGGGGGGGCCTTCTCCTTCCCCAGCTGGCTCCCCTGCCAGCGCCAGCACACCCCGCACAGGACCACTGTCACCTGCCAACATGCCAGGTGGGCCGATCCCTCACTCACTGAAAGGAGACATACGATCAGTCGTGGATGCATTGTGGATTGTCAAATAGCAATGTCAAATTACTAGGGTTCTTGAATTTAATCAATATGTTTTAGTAGAAGACCTAAACAACAAAATTGTTATGCGTGACTTCTATTCTCAAATTATTAAACTCAGATTTTCCTGAGCGTTTAAGTTAGAAAAAAGTAGTTTCACTCATAATGAAATTGTTCCTTGAATCCCAGTTCGATACGTTTGGATTCCTTAGTCACTTTGGAGTCTTGGGTCAATTGTCACAAAATATACATTTGTTGGGACTCATCCAGGGTTAAAGATGTTAAAAATTGTGCAAGAGTGACAATAAGAGAAAGAAAGAAGAAGAAAAACAGCCAAATGCTAATCACCATATTTGTGCCCTTTTTTCTTGTTCCTTTGCAAAAGTTTGGAAGGTGCTTTTGTCCACCCACAAAACAGATAACAACTTAAATTATTAAATTAAATTATTTCTGCCAAGAGCACATTTGGAAATTGAGTAATATTTCCTAACATCCTATTCAGAATATGCCAACATTCAGTTTGCTTGTTGGATTCTCTTTTTGCCAAAACTTTGTATGATAAATGTTGTGGTGTTTTTTTTTGATTGATCAAGAATGGAAATCTGCCTTCGTCCTCAGTTCAAATACCCATGTTAGTCACATGAAAACCCTTGGCATAAAACTCAATACCCTTTTGAGCTCCCATTAACTTAAGTTAAACATTTATTGCTCAGGGACCCAGATGCCTCCCAGGCCGTCAAGTGTGCAGTCAGATGGGAGCCTACATCCAACAATGAGCCAGTCTCCTATGGCCCAGGAAAGAGGTATACTGTAGTCTAAATGCAAAAGTGTTCACAGAGCTTAAGATGTCGGGAGTGTTTGCTGTAGCATCAAAGTCTCCCTTTCCCAAATTTCCCCATTGTGGGACGAATAAAGGAATATATCATCTCATCTCTCTTTCCCGCTTTCAGGGTTTATGCAGAGAAACCCTCAAATGCCCCCTTATGGCTCCCCCCAGTCGGCCTCTGCACTTTCGCCGCGACCGTCCTCAGGAGGACAGATACATCCTGCGATGGCCCCATATCAGCAGAACAACTCCATTGCTGGCTACGGGCAACAAGGGGCACAGTATGGCCCCCAAGGCGAGTACTTTTGAATCATTGCTGTCAGGGTTTGCCTTTTTTTTGTTATGACATTGTGAAAAGATTATTTGAAATTTTTCAAGAGACCCTTCTTTGGCTTGATTCTTGATTTATGAAAGTTTTCCACCTTATTTACTGTGTTTGTAAAGTTATCTCCTATACACATTAACCAGTAGACAAACCTGTGGAATATATGTCCCTGCCCAGTAGGAATACCATGCAACCACTGGTCCCTCCCTCCGACTCTGTTGTGGCTATTTATAGCTGTGAGGCAGAGAGTCAGCTGACGTAGCAGAGCCTCCTGTCAGTAGAGCCGAGACTGTGACGAAGGCTTGTTGCTCAGGGTGCATAGCTCTCTGTGTTCGCACACAAGAGGGAAAAAGTCTGCCTTGTACTGCTGCATTGGAATAGACTTTGTCATAGCTGTAACAATTCTCTTTTAATGTTGAACACAAACGTTTGGGTGGTTTTTTTCTTCCCCAGAGCAGTTTACAACTGGAGCCAAGTGATTACATTAATTGATTTTTTTTTTTGTAATATCATCCTTAGGTTATCCCCGTCAGCCTGGCTATGGCAACATGCCCAACGCCAACTACCCTGGTCCAGGCATGGGCCCAATGAACCCTATGGCAGGACAAGGTGGGGGGCCACCATATGCTGGCATACCTCCAGGAAGGATGCCTCCAAATCAAATGGGGGCCCGTCCCTATGGCCCCAACATGGGCCCCAACATGGGCCCCAACATGGGCCCCAACATGGGCCCCAACATGGGCCCCAACATGGGCCCCAACATAGGCCCCAACATGGGCCCCAACATGGGCCCCAACATGGGCCCCAACATGGGCCCCAACATGGGCCCCAACATGGGCCCAAACATAGGACCCAACATGGGTCCCAACATGGGTCCCAACATGGGCCCCAACATGCCTGCTAACATGGGCAACATGCCACCCCAGGTAGGCTCAGGAATGTGTCCACCTCCTGGCATGAACAGAAAGTCCCAGGACCCAGCGGCCATGCAGCACCCTGCCACCAACTCCATGCACAGCAGGTTGGTTGATGTTGGACCCTTAAGTGCCTCCTGTTATTTACCTCATTCTCACGTAGGCTTAAATATGCGATGGCTGTACCATGACTTTATTTACTTTTCCTTTAACTGTTGCGTAAACTAGATTCTCATATTTTTTTCTTCTCCATTCAGGATGCCTGGTTACCCCAACATGTCTCCAGGCATGATGGGGTCCGGTCCGCCTTATGGCCCTCCCATAAACAACATGCCTGGAATGATGAACACACAAGGCGGATCACCTTATCCTATGGGGCCAAACATGGCCAACAACTCGAGTGGTAAGTTGTACATGGATCACTGAACCGAGCCTTTTTCTCTTTTTTTATTTTTTATGTAGTAATTTCACTGCCATTCAATTTCCAATCTCACTCCTTGTGTCTCAGGTATGGCCCCCAGTCCAGAGACGAACAATAAGATGAATAACAAAGTAGATGGGAGTGTAACGCCCAAGCCAGAACCTAAATCCAAGGTAACCTGTTTATTATACTGTATTTTGTAATAATAGTATTTGTGAAAGTCTTACAGTGTCAAATGTCTTCTTTTGGTGCATTTGTTGAATTTCCACTGTGCTTTAAAATTGCCTTCTTGCGTTTTTTTTGCACAAAACAGAAGTCCAATTCTTCCACCACAACCAATGAAAAGATAACACGCCTGTATGAGTTGGGGCCTGAGCCGGACAGAAAGATGTGGGTGGACCGTTATTTGGCCTTCGTTGAAGAGAAAGCCATGAGCATGACGAACCTGCCTGCTGTAGGACGCAAACCCCTCGACCTCTTCCGGCTGTATATGTCGGTTAAAGAGATCGGAGGCATGACACAGGTTAGTAAGGCATTTACAAATGGCAATGAAGTACATTTATACCTTGTCCTTTCCATTATTGTATCATTTTCTAATTATGTCTCATTGTGCCTCAGGTGAATAAGAATAAGAAGTGGCGTGATTTGGCCACTTCCCTGAATGTGGGTACATCAAGCAGTGCTGCCAGTTCTCTGAAGAAACAGTACATCCAGTGTTTGTATGCCTTTGAGTGCAAAGTCGAGCGTGGTGAGGATCCTCCTCCTGAGATTTTTGCAGACAACAAAAAGAACCAAGCTGCTAAGGTCCAGCCGCCCTCTCCAGGTTAGATCCATACTATTTTTTGAAGTCGAACACTTATTTTTGTGAAATTCCAAGTCTGTAAAACACATCCCAACACAAACAACAGAAATACAAAACCGTTTGAGTGTCATTAAAGTTATGTACCGTGTCTTTCTGCTCCTCCTTTATTTCAAACTGAAGCGTCCCTCTGCTCCACAGCTGGGTCAGGCTCTCTGCAGGGTCCTCAGACACCCCAGTCCACCAGCAGCTCCATGGCCGAGGGGGGAGACTTAAAACCGCCAACCCCAGCCTCCACTCCTCATACCCAGATGCCGCCCATGCCACCAGTGTCCAGGTGACTCTTTAAAAAAAAAAATTGCCGTCTAATTTTACCTTCAAAACGGCATTTGAATAAGAGAACCTCATTTCTTTCTGCCTTTCCTTCTATTTCTCCCACTTACTCCTAATTCCCCATCCCCCACTTAACTCTGCTGTCCCTCTAGGAGTAGCGTTAACCTGCAGGACCCCTTCTCTGAAGGAAATGACCCTGCTTTCCCGAGGAAGAACGTGACGCCCAACTCCGCCTATCAGTCCGGCATGAACACACCAGACATGCAGGGGCGCATGGGCACCTACGAACCCAACAAGGACCCCTTTGCCAACATGCGGAAAGGTAGGCACACTGAATGGCCTATAGCTGAATAGATCATGTTGTCCTAAAAGCTAAAATGCCTCCATAATTACCCATTAAGTTAATCCCTCCTAAATGGGCTTTAATTTTGAATGCATTTACAGTTGGGGAGCAGTTTTTACCTGCTAACCCGGGCCCTAACAGCGGGGTGGGCGACCAACAGCAGCAGCAACCGCCACAACAACAGCAGCAGCAGCAGCCTCCATTCAACAGGGGACCACCTGGGGCGATGGGCACGATGCCAATGGGGCCCAGACAGCAGTATCCTTATGGACCAGGCTACGACAGGAGGTAGGGATTATTGAATGGAAGGTCATTTACACTATTAAAAATAACCAGGATGTTTTTTTATTAAAACGAAAAACTCAAGTTCCCATGCAGGTCAGTAAAAAAACAAGTCAAACTTTAAACTTTGCGAGTGATTTAAAAAAAAAAATATATAAACATAATATAATTTCAAGCAATACTTGGTGAGAATTTCATGGCTTCTTACACATTTATCTTTGCTTTAAAGTGATGATGTATTGCCAAGGATTCTCATGATGTTGTAGAAACAAGAACCAAATAATATGTTCAAATTCAGTGACATGAAAATGTTGGGTGAAGGACCATATTGTTCGATGATGAGACATTTTGCTGTCATGCCTCTGCTCATCCTCTGAGGTTTATACTTGTTATTTATGAAGTAGTCATCATTATTGGAATCCTGTGTTGTCTCATTTTATTACTCCCTTAAATTTATGATTCATTTTGATTTGTTGATCACTGACATGTGGATTCTGATCTTTTTTTCTGTGTAATCATTGAAAGGTCAAGCATTGGATTTATGCTGTACTGGAAAAAAAACGTTAAGCAAAAATTAAATAACTAAATTTAACCTTGGAGTCTATGTTTAAAATTCAAAATATCTCTAATCTGTTAAATTGAGACAAAAACATTGTTCTTACCAATTAAAGTTTTGTGTGATGTGTGAGGCAGAAGCACCACAGATAACACTATTTTTGTCGAAAGAACATGGCAAATTGGTAAAGTCACTGTTGGCATCACACACTGTTTAGAACAGGCCATGAAAGAAGCATTTATCCACTGTGACCTGTCTGACTGGTAGCAGTCAGGCTAAAAAAAGAACTGGACAATAAATTTGACTATTAGCACATTAAATTACAACCAAAGTATTCAAGGTTGTAGTTGTGGTTGTAACATTAACTATCCCGTTGTCATATTTTGATCTGTAGCATGATTTTTTTGACTGGAAGAAGCAATATATGGAAGAAAAACATACCATGCCTGTTGTGATTTTTTTTTTCCCAGATCGGAGCAAGGATTGGGCCCAGAGGGCAACATGGGATCCGGTGCTCCTCAGCCAAACCCGATGATGCCTGCCAATGCCGATGCGGGGATGTATTCGCCAAATCGCTTCCCACCACAGCAGCCACGGTCAGTTCTCCACATTGCTTATTGTATCTGCTAAACTTAAACACTACTGTCGACGGACGCTTTTGCAAATCCTAATGAAATAATGGGCAGTTCTTGAAATATTTCAGAAAGGCAGGAAACGTATGAAGATTCCTCAGTTTTATTAGAATATCTATTTCATCAATGCATGATCACATCATGAACATGAAAAATATTGTTGCCGTCTTCCTAGGGTGAAATATTTACTCTAAAAACCTGACAGTTTTGTTTGAGCTTATTGAATGCAGAGGTGGTTAAGTAAGCATAGGCAGAGTTGCATTGATTGAAATATACTTTAAATTTGCAACGTGTGAATCCCATTTCAATAGTTTGGGGGCTAGTATTCTTAACAAACTTTTAAATGGTACAGTTAACAGAAAAGTTTTGTATTAGTCTTCAATATTTGCCTTTTTGTAATTAACAAATGGATCCTATTGATACAACTGAGACTGACACAATGGGGTTTTGTATAAGATATTTAAGTTTGTAGCTGTAAATGAAAAATAACCTTTGCCTTTTCATGGTTGTAAATTCATAACTATATGCCTTAACGCATATGTGTCTGACTGTACATGTGACTTAGCTGAGTGAGTGAGAGATGCATAATATTCATGGTGAGACTGACAGGGGCCTTATGTATACAGGCATGATTCCTATGGTAATCAGTATCCTGGACCGGGAACGCCCCCTACTGGCTCATACCCAAATCAGCAGCCTGGATTGTACCCACAACAACAACAGGTAATGATCCATCTGCATTACACTAACGCTCACTACACACTGGAAAAATAATGTATGTTTATTAACGGTATAGGAACCCATTTTTTACAACCATTTCTACTGAAATGGTGTGAAATAATTGTGCATCCGCACCTTTTTTAATGTGCAGAGTTACAAGCGTCCTGTGGAAGGGGGTTACCCTCCATCAAAACGTCACGAGGCGGAGTACAGTGGGCCTTTCCCCAGTGGACAACAACCACAACCGCCACAGCAACAGCAAGGAGGCACCGCTGCCCCCCCATCAGGACAACAGGAGTCGTACAATCAGTACAGCGGCAGTGGGCCCTACCCTGGCTCTGATCGCCGTCCACCTGGCCCAGGCAATCAGTTCCCCTTCCCCTTTGGTCGTGAACGAATGCCGGGAGCGACGGGGCCCAATGCTCAGCCCAGCATGCCCCCTCAGATGATGCAGCCAGGCCCTGAGGGTCCTCAGGGAGGCATGTGGCAAGGGCCGCGAGACATGAACTATCAGAACTACCCCAGCAGGCCAGGTGGCCCTGGGGGCCCACCCCAGGGACCCGGTTACCCTGGCATGAATCGTTCAGAGGAGATGATGTCATCAGAACAACGCATGAATCATGACGGTCAGTGGGGGGGTCAGATGGGCCCACGGCAGCCTCCCTATGGTCCAGCTGGGCCTGGCCAACCTATGCCTCGTTCAGTACAGTCCAACTACCCGCCCCCTCAGGGTGTGCAGAACCACATTCCACAGGTGTCCAGCCCGGCCTCCATGCCCCGCCCGATGGAGAGCAGGACATCACCCAGTAAATCTCCCTACATGCATGGAGTAATGAAGATGCAGAAGGCTGGACCCCCAGTGCCTGCTTCTCACATAGTGCCCCCTCCAGTGCAGTCGCCTCTAATAAGGCGAGACATGCCTTTTCCCCCAGGATCCATAGAAGCTTCGCATCCTGTCCTGAAACCACGTCGGAGACTCACCATGAAAGATATCGGTATGACTAGATTATAAATGGCAAAAATCATCTTGAGACATTATTATTATCATTGTTATTATTAATATTATAACACTATTATTCAAGTTGTTGCTCAGACAGTGTTTAATTTCTTGACTCCATAGGAACACCAGAGGCCTGGAGAGTCATGATGTCATTAAAGTCTGGTTTATTGGCTGAGAGCACGTGGGCCTTAGATACCATCAACATTCTCCTGTATGACGACAACAGTATTTCCACCTTTGATCTGAACACGGTGAGACTTGACATTGAGCCGTTAATGATAGTACAGTATGCACGATGATCATGTCTAATATTTTCTTATATTTCTGCTCTTTTTCCAGTTGCCTGGCCTATTAGAGTTGGTGGTTGAGTATTTCAGACGCTGCCTCATTGAAATCTTTGGCATCCTGCGGGAGTATGAGGTTGGAGATCTTGGTCAGAGGACATTACTTGATCCTGACGCCTTGAAAAAAGAATGGGAGAGCGTGGCAGAAGAGGAACCACGGGCCGAGGACATGGAACAAGAGGATGAAGATGACGAAGAAGAGGAGGAGCGAGAAATGGACGGACCAACTTGCGTGAAAGAGGAGCAAGAGCAGGAGCAGTGCAGTAAATCTCGGGGTCGAGATGAGAAGGCAGAAGACGGGGAGAAGAAGAGCAAGGGTTCTTCGTCTGAGCAGACGGGCTCATTGCAATCCCTACCCGCCCATGAGAGACGCAAGCAGGCCAGCAAGTTTGACAAGTTTCCTCTTAAGGTGGTACGAAAGAAAGACCCATTCGCGGCCGGCCAGTCTAACAATCACGGCAAAATGCAAGAGTTTGACAGTGGGTTACTTCACTGGAGTGCTGGAGGGGGAGACTCGACAGAACACATCCAGACCCACTTTGAACCACGCAAAGACTTCTTGGAGCCTCGAGAACGAATACTCGTGCCCCCAGCTTTGCTGAGGAGACGAGTCCCAGAAGAAGAGACACGGGAAATTTTTTTACCAAATGATGAGGTGAAAGGGAAGCATCACGACGAAGAAGAAAGGCCAAAAGAGTCATCTTCCTCGGAGAAAGTAGCCGCCTCAGAGAAGGCCAGCCCCAGACCCATCAGCGAAGACGAGAGGAAAACACAATCTGAGACCAAGACCGTTGAGAGAGATGCTGCAATTCACCTGGAGAACATTAGGTCAATTCTTTCCCCCGGCAGCGTTTTCATCCCACGGGCAAAGCAGACTGGCACCATCCTGGAGGACGAGCCTCACAGTAAAGACGAGGGGCCGCTCATTGCACTGGCTAACTGGCAGGATTCTTTATCCCGCCGTTGCATTTGTGTATCTAATATTGTCCGCAGTCTCTCCTTTGTACCGGGCAATGACCACGAGATGTCCAAACACCCAGGGCTGTTGCTGCTACTAGGTCGCCTGATCCTGCTCCACCACAGGCACCCTGAGCGCAAACAGGCCCCGCTCACCTATGAGAAAGATGAAGATTCAGAGGAGGGCATGGGCCAAAGGGATGAATGGTGGTGGGACTGTCTGGAGCTCCTGAGGGAGAACACACTGGTCACTTTGGCGAACATCTCAGGCCAGTTGGACCTTTCTCTCTACCCTGAGAGCATCTGCTTGCCCCTACTTGATGGTCTTCTCCACTGGGCCGTCTGCCCCTCAGCAGAGGCCCAGGACCCCTTCCCCACCCTGGGCCCCCACAGTTCTTTGTCACCCCAGAGACTGGTCCTGGAGACGCTAAGCAAATTAAGCATCCAAGACAACAATGTGGACCTCATTTTGGCCACTCCACCATTTGGTCGGATAGAGAAGCTATACGGGAACCTGGTGCGGCTAATCGGAGACAGGAAGGTTGCCGTCTGCAGGGAGATGGCCGTGGTCCTACTGGCCAACCTGGCCCAGGGTGATACTATGGCAGCCCGAGCAGTCGCTGTTCAGAAGGGCAGTGTGGGCAACTTGCTGGGCTTCCTGGAGGATAGTCTGGCTGCCACACAGCTTCAGCAGAGCCAGAGCTCTCTACTACACCTACAGGGGATGCACTTCGAACCCACAAGCCCGGACATGATGCGGCGAGCGGCCCGGGCTCTGCACGCCTTAGCCAAGGTGGAGGAGAACCACTCAGAATTCACACTACACGAATCCCGACTCCTCGACCTGTCAGTGTCTCCCCTAATGAACACGCTGGTTTCTCATGTTATCTGTGATGTACTCTTTCTGATTGGCCAGTCATGACAGCTGTAGGGAGCCGTGGCTCCACTTTTTGGGGGGTTTGTCCCCAATCCCCTCTTCCCCGGTAACCTGGCTTGTGTGTGTAAAAGGGCAAGGAAAGTTGAAGTGACTGTCTTTAATTTATGAAAATCCTTCAGATTCCATTCTCTGAGCCCTCCCCAGGCCGTCCTTGTTCGAGGAGGATAATCACAGAGCTGTGGTGGATTACAAACCAGAGAGATGCCCACAAAGTGACACTACTTGCAACATGAATGCCGACTGGACGACACAGAGCAGAGCACCACAGTTGGGAGACTGTTCTGCACTTGGGGGGAAAAAGTACTTTTTAATGAAGATAAATGAATAAATAAATAGCTGAAAAACAAAAACTGTAACCAAAGTTGCTGTCTCGTTTACAGTGAGTTTGGGAGACACAGCGTGCCCTAGCTCTCCCCTCGAGGGCACGTTGAGTCCGTAACCGGTTGACGTTCAGAGGTGAAGCAGACTGACAAGTGGCCTACTGGTTATAGTTGCTGTAGTTGGATTCTCACCAGTCAGCCCGACGGCACACAAAGTGCTGTCAATAGACACCTTCACCAGGGAGGCCTGTGCAGTGTGCAGTAGATTGTAGGACATTTTCTGTACCATACTGCTCTTGAGTGTAAGCATTCTGTAACACACCCGTTTCACACAGAGGCTGACGATGCAGCTCTTCTAGAGTTTCGAGGTCATTTTAGTTTGGTGTTGAACAGAAAATGGCTTTCTTCCCCAAAGTACCAAGAACCTACAACCCTTACCTCCTCTTATCCCTTGATTGTATGAATACCCTTATGAAAAGAAATCACCTCTTAGGACTGGTTTTCAACTTCAAATACAGCTTTGCTGTGGTGTATATATAATGTTGTACATTACACTTCCTTTCTCTGTGTCTGTCTCTGTCTGTGTCACTATTCTCACACTTGTTATTGGTGAGGGATGGAGGCTGACTTTGTGAGTTTGGTCCGTGACCTCCAGTCCCCTGCCGATATGACCCACTCCTCTGGTCTTTCCACAGCTCCGTAGTGCGGCAGTCACGGCTCAAACCTGTTATCTCCTGGTACAACAAAAATAAACTAGATGAAGTACACATTGACAACTTTTCTCTGGTCATGGATTCTGCATATTTGTATTTCAGACTATGTAGCTAAGACAACATGTAAATTCCTCTCTTTCCCTTTTTTGGCTCAATGAATATCATTTATTCAGTATGAAATCTTTATACTATATGTTCCACGTGGTAAGAATAAATGTACATTAAATCTTCGTAAGCTGTTGATGGTTTTTATTTTCTTCTGGAATTATTACCTCTGCTGTACAAATGCATGAAGTCACATGGAATTAGGTTCAGAAGAATTCCTGAAACAAGTTTCTTTACCTCAGTGCTCAGGAAACGTGTGGACTCAGTATAGAATGCCTTGTGTTTGTATAGACCTCATTACAGTTTCTATGTTTCAGTAAAATTAAGTGTATGTAGGAAGAGCACTACAGCCACCAGTGTTTTATAGGCTAGGTAACAAAGCTTGCAGAAGGAGTATAGTACATAGGAGAGATTTGTATATGTATGAACTTATTTATCCAAACATGATTCATAACATCCAAACAATATTTGGCACATCTGCATCAGGGGGCAAACAGAAGTGAACCACAGAAACCACTTCATAGCAACATATATTTAATGTACTGTAGATCAGATTTTAAAAAACACCAACACTTAACAAGATTACTGACTAAAGCACGTGTATTTGTTACCTTAAATCGCAGCCAGTCTCGATTGATACACTTGATGATGAAAAATATATTTTTTTCATATTGGGAACAACGTGCTTGCGTCATTTGAAAACCATCCCATGAGACAACCTGCAGCTCCGCCTGCTGGAGGTGGAACGACACTCCACCCGTAATGCAATCATTACAATTTGATCAGCACAAATAGAAGGCTAAATACTGACGGAGATGGAAGCTATCACTCTTCCAGGTTTTTAGAAACCACATTTATTCATTTGCGCAGGAGGAGAAAGTGCACGAGGGGTTCCTCTCATCTGGAATCACGCACTTTTATTTTGAAATTGATTTCTAACTCCGTTGCACCGGAAGTGAAACGAGTAGCGATCAGCAGGAGAAGAGGATGTGGGAACAAAGATCGGCACCTGAGCGAAAACAAACGCCGCTCGGAGACGGGTGTCTATCTCCTAACATAAACGTTTACATTCTCCTGAAACTGTAAAACCCCCATAAAACTGTTAAACTTGAAGAATCTCGGCTTCTCCCTCCTGGCTATGTCCAACAGACACCATGACGGATCCAGCGGTGGCTGCCTCATAGGAGCGACAATGCTCGGGCCTGTCACAACCGGCTTTTCCACAGTGTTTCCGTCACATCAGTGACCATGGACGTCAGAGCAGTGCTGGAGTTTGCCACGGTCACCAGGGGCATCTCGCTGTTTTTGCAAGTGAGTGAAAAAGAAAATATGAGCACGACAACTTGCTAATATAGCTTCCCCTGTTTATACGTCAGGTGTTGATGATGATGGTAGCTCACAGACATGGTGACTGTACACCTGTGTGGCTTTTTGCTCTCTGTAACAAGGTGGCAGAATTTTTTTTTTTTGATGCTATAATTTGGTTTTCTCCCCAGGCGGTCTTGAACGCCGCCATCCCCGACCATGAAGCTGATGCGTTCACGCCACCGCGGACAGAGGAGCCTCTGTACCTGGACCCAGCGGTCGAGTGGTTACTGGGCGGCCTCTCTCACTGGGACGCCGAGCACTTCCTCTTCATCGCCGAGAGGGGATACCTCTACGAACACAACTTCGCTTTCTTCCCCCTCTTCCCCGTGGTGCTCCGCGGCCTGGCGGAGACGCTGCTGTGGCCCCTGAGCGGCTGGCTGAGCGTGCGGGGGCGCCTGCTGTTGGCCGTGGCTCTGGGGAACAGCGCCCTCTTCCTGCTGAGCGTGGTAGCCCTGTACGCGCTCAGTAAGATCGTCCTGCAGGACCGACGCCTCGCCCTGCTCTCCAGCCTCCTCTACTGCATCACACCTGCCAACGTGTTCATGACCGCCGGGTACTCGGAGAGCCTGTTTGCCGCCCTCACGTTCGGTGGCCTGTTCCTCCTGGAGAAGGGCTTCACCCTGCGAGCCTGCTTGGCCCTCAGCATAGCCACTGCGGCGCGATCCAATGGACTCGTCAACATAGGGTTTCTACTGTATCTGCCGTCACGGCACGCCATCTCTCAGATCCGCGTGTATCGCACGACAACAAAAGGCCACATTAAAGTCTTCCACTACGCTTGGGTCGTCGTACGTCTCCTGCTCACCTCCCTCCTGGGAACTGCGATCATCGCCCTTCCCTTCTGTGCTTTCCAGTACTATGGGTATAGGACGTTTTGCACACCGTCCGTCTCCCTGGAGCGGATCCCTCCAGCTCTTCTTTCACTGGCTGAACGGAAGGGCTATCGGGTTCCAGATGAAAATGGTCCACCACCCCTCTGGTGCATGAGACCCCTCCCGCTACTTTACTCTCACATCCAGGATGTGTACTGGGACCTGGGCTTCCTCCGTTACTTTGAGCTGAAGCAGATACCAAACTTTATCTTGGCACTACCTATGGCTACCCTCGGCATCATGGCAGCGTATGCTTATTTTCTAGCTAATCCAGAACTGTGTGTGAGACTTGGACTGTGGGAGACGGGTGCAGCTAAATGGCTCGACAAAGCCACACCGGGAATGTTCAACCCCAGAGTGTTTGTGTATATTGTGCATTCTACAGCACTCCTTGTGTTTGGAACTTTGTGCATGCATGTGCAGGTGAGTTAATAATATAATCCCCTTCTTGTGGAATGATTAAACTGACTGGATTTCAGGAGAAGCTGTTTTACATCCTCTCATTCACTTTTTTACTCTTCATTTCTAGGTTCTAACCAGATTCTTGGCCTCCTCGTCTCCTGTGCCGTTCTGGATCAGTGCTCATCTTCTCCTCCTCAACGAGCCACTTCTTCACCGGAGGAAAACGTCGAACCCCAACGTGCAGCTACAGACATATTTTGGAAATGGATGCAAACACACACTTCAGAACCCCATCATTGCACTGCTGCCACATTTTAAAACCTGTTCGACCACAACACAGAGCATCCTGGGATACTTCCTCTCCTACTGGGTGCTGGGGCTCGCTCTGCATTGTAACTTCTTGCCATGGACTTGACTTCTGACACTACTCTGAGCTTTAAATGCAATATTTCTGTGTATGACTGGGTTATTTACCATATTTTAAATTACACAAATCCACACACGGGTGTTTTTAAAAAAAAAAAGGATCATCAGGAATTGTCCAATTGTTCTCTGCAATATTGCATTACAAATAGATTATGATGAAAATAAAAGAATACCTGGTGGCAAAATTCGGTGAATGTCATTTATTTAAAAAAATTCATGTATGCACATCCAAAGTACAAAAACCAAACGCTTTACCTCATGTTTAGGTTATGTTGCCTAGTCCTACATAGAACTTCCTGACATGATTACATTTCCAATGCTTATTTATTCATGCAGTAGTCAAAGAATTCAATTTCTACATCTTGGTCAAATGTGTGTGTGTGTGTATAGTCGCTTTGTTCTTTTGTTGTAAATCCTGGGAAAACAATGGTGGGTTTTTTTTTTAATTATTATGTTCTTGCAGAAGCATTCAGATTTTATGCACTTTGTTTAATTTTGCAATGCATGTTTGGAATAATTATTCCAAGTTATAGTCTTGGACTTTTGGATGTGAATGGAAAAAATAAAAATAAATAAAATGGTTGGTGTAAAAAGGCTCTTTAATTTAGTTATATTTTAATGTAAAGGGAATTGGTCATTAATGTGAAACTTTTTTATTGTGTTTTGCTGTAAATATCAATAACCAGATGCAATATGACAAAGAAAAACATTCAAGGCATTTGTTCTGCATAACAATGTAACTACTTTGTTTTATTTTATAGTATCACCTTTTTTTGCCTATATGAAAAGGATGTTTTGGAAAAAAAATAGTCTTGGCTATGGCCTTAAAAAAAGTTAATTATCATGCTATGAATCTTTTCACTCATTCATTCCAAAAGAAACAAAATATGGTTGGAAAGTGTATATTATTTGACAGCTGACACCTTAAAGTCAAACAGCCAGTGATTTATCACTTGGTTATTTGGTAATAAAATCAAAGTGTTCAACAGAATACTGTTAGCGAATAGCTTTTGCTGATAAACAAAGGATAACTATGACGAGAACTGAGGACTCTATCTACCTGCCAAGGTCACATGCTGACAAAGAATGCAATGTCAGTGTGAGACAAACAAACCCCAGAGATTTCTTTGAGTCCGTGAGGATAATTTATGAATTAATCAAATAACCTTTGGATGTTGGAGGCCCTGTGCGTCTATAAAGTATTCCAATCTGCCTAAAAAGTAATGCCCGGTGTTAAGATTTTTAATTGCAGAGTGGAAAACTCCCACTGTCTCAAAATACTTTCAGAAGTATAGAATAGAAATAAAACTTAGCACAGACATATGTCAGTTTAAAAAGAGGTACAGGGGTAGGTGATTTTGAGTGGGATATTTTCTTTCGTTTTTTCTTTGTTGGCTTTGTAAATATTTTGACTAGGGTATGAATGTAAATAATTTGGAATAATTTGGTGTAAATAAGTGTTTATAGCTGCTATTGTTGTACAGGTATTACAAACAGTTGAATAAGGGGTGGGAATTAATAAGCTTTGGCTTCCTCATGCTCCTTTTCGGACTTATATGATTTATTTATTTATAAACATTGTTTATGACACTTTATATAAAAAAATGTTTTTGTATGAAGTGTCACACTTGCTTTTTTATTTTTATTTTTTCGAAATAAAGAATCAGAGACGAAAGACTAAGAGGAGCATGAACTTTTTTTTGCTTGTTGGACCCATAGATTTACTAATAAACAACATGGGCAAGCACATAGAGCTTCATGTGCATAGCCACAGATTATCATCACTATGCAGGCGCTGGCGTTTTCCGCTGATCTACAAGTCATCTCGTGTCAATACCGGAAGTGTTTGTGCGTTTACAAATCAGCGGTGAGTCATGGGCGGAGACGTCTCCGTTCACCTCGTGACGTACATTGGCTGACGGCGACGGATAGAGGAAACGCGAACTGCCCGCAAGCAGCTAACAGACGTAGCTCGTTTCTCTGCTTGTGTCGGTTGAAACCTCGTAAAAAAAGGCGAGTTCATTCATCCAAATGTGCGTCAATACTTCCGACAGACTTCAGTTGAACCACCGAAGATGGTAATTGACCTCGAGTCATCGATGCGGCTCGTCAAACTTAACCACGGGGGAGAAGAGTGCCTTTGCTGGTACGCTAGCTAGCTAGCTAGCTAGCCCCGCGTTAGCTCTGAGGATGGACAGCTGATCGTTAACCGAACAGATGAACTTACACATGTACAGTGACTGAGTCTTGACAGAACCGTCTCTCGAGGACGCGACGAGGAAGAACAAAAAGAGAGTTCCGTGCGTGTGTGTGTGTGTGTGTGTGTGTGTGTGTGTGTGTGTGTGTGTGCGTGCCTTCAACCACCTCCGTGTCCGCGGACACTTGTTTACATGATGAAGAACTGCGAGTACCAGCAGATCGACCCGCGCGCGCTGTCCGTGTCGCCCGCGTCGGCGCCGCAGAGCCCCGCGGAGACGACGGCGCAGCGGTCGCGGAGGAAGTGGGAAGTGTTCCCCGGGAGGAACCGGTTCTTCTGCGACGGACGGATCATCCTGGCCAGCCAGAGCGGCGTCCTTCCCCTGACACTGGGCCTTATTGTTGTCACCTGTGGCCTTTTCTTTGCATTCGAGTGAGTCAAGTGTTAATGTGGCGTCTTGCCCTTTGCATTCTGCTTTATATCAGTTTATTCTCAACGGTGTGTTGTGACATGAGAGACGAGAGTTAATCTCTTTCTGTTTTTTTTTTTTTTTTACAGTTGCCCGTTCCTGGTGGAGCATCTGACCGCCTTCATACCTGTGATCGCCGCGGTGCTCTTTGTGTTTGTGGTCATCTCCCTGCTGAGGACCAGCTTCACAGACCCAGGCATCCTGCCCAGGGCCACGCCGGACGAGGCCGCGGACATAGAGAAGCAGATAGGTAAGAGAAGCGCAGACCCAGGGCTCGCAGGCGCCTGCTGTGGGACAGATGGGGGTAAAGGAGCTTTGCCATACGGCGGATCTCTTGAGGGGGACGTGTTCGTCTTTGAACTGCAGACCAACACCTAAGCAGCTTACTCTTTTAACTATCATGGCTGCAGTGCACAAACAGCCAGACATGACTTTGTTTGTGTTTGTGGGCCCCTTATTAACAATATTTGATTGCTGCATGGGTGAAACGTTAAGATCTAATGTGTGTGTGTGTGTTTCACTACTCGCCCTTCTCTATTTCAAGATACCTCAGGATCCTCCACGTATCGTCCCCCTCCGCGCACCAAGGAGATCCTCATCAACCAGCAGGTGGTGAAGCTCAAATACTGCTTCACTTGTAAAATGTTCCGGCCTCCTCGGACGTCCCACTGCAGCCTGTGTGACAACTGTGTGGGTAAGGATGTGTGTGTGTGAACTTAACCTCTTATTCCAACTGCTCTAATTAAACTTAACAACCTAATGCCTTTGGCAGAGAGGAACACCCAACGCTGATCAGCAGGAGGGTTTTCATTTTATTCCACCGATCTGAGTCCAGAGCCTGAGATGCTGAAACAGACTGTTACAGAGATTTTAAAATTAGAGATTTTAAATTAATTTGCATGTTTATTCTTGGGGTCATTGCTGGACTATATTCCAGTAGGAGGGAAGTAGACTATCAGAAACACCTCTGTATCTAATGCGGTCCAGTACAACACCATCTCCATTCATAACATTGATGCTAAAACATTTTGAATTGACACCTATGACCGTGTCAACAAGAACTGAACTTTATGAACATGATAACAATAGACTTTATGGCTAGAACTTTGGCCTCATACGTGACAAAAAATTTATTTATTTCTCCTTTTTTGAACATTTAAGATACAGTATATGTTTTAAATATTGTGACTTACAAAATTACTAGAAGAAATGTGCCTCTAATCGTTGGTATTTATACTGTTCTCAACCATCAGAGCGATTTGACCACCACTGCCCCTGGGTGGGGAACTGCGTGGGCAAACGCAACTACCGCTTCTTCTACAGCTTCATCATCTCTCTGTCGTTTCTGACGTCTTTCATATTTGGCTGTGTCATCACACACATCACCCTGCGTGAGTATTCTCGCTCCGCAGAAAGAAACAAATATCACTCTCTAGTTGTTTGTTGTTTGTTGTTCCATGTTATCAAGAAGTATTTTTTTTCAGATGTGTTGTTTTTCTCTCCAGGTTCTCAAGCAGGTAAAAGCCTTGTTCAAGCCGTTCAGGAGAGCCCTGCCAGATATCCTTTTATTCCTATGCTGAATTTTTACACAATTGCCGTGTTTATTAGTTGGATGAGATCTTTTCAGATTTGTTTTCTCTACAGCAATAATGCAAGGTTCACTGTTGACAAGGCATTTCCCACTTCCCGGCAGCCTGAGCACAAGCTTAATAGGATCAGAGAGTTAGCATCAAGCAAAGCAGTGTTTTTTAACAGATGGCTCTCCAGGAGTAGGTTTGCTGCCTCATGGCCTTGTGAGATGATGTCAGTGGCAAGACAAATATAGACAGCATGACCACAGAGTGTTTCGAGATGCTATTCACAGAAAGGGTGCGGGTTCATTTCCTCATTGTACACATGATAAGCATGATGCTGACTGTTTTCTTTCTTATCGGTCATTTCACAGAGCAGATGATTAGATTAGATTTTTTTTTAAAGAAAAAAATTGAATCATTTTCATATGAAAATGAATAACTTATGAATTCTTCATTAAAGGTCATAATGGTATTTTTTAGCCAATTTACAAATGACGTAATTTGACACATGCTCACTGTGATTTGATTGCTGTCATTTATCTCAAATAAGCTCAAACAAATGAAAGCCAATGAGTTTCTGAATCACAGGTTGAACTGAAAGAAAAGTTATTCTCAGTAGCAACAGTGCGATGACGCCCCTTTAGTTTATCTGCATTAACATACATTCACTCAAGTGTTGCCTTTAAATACAGTTTTACATTTTACATGAGTGATTCAATTTCCACTTATATTTTTCCAAAATGTGAAGAGTCCTTGAATGTTTTGTGAAGTTTGTGGACATAGAAGTATTTACAAGGAATTGATTCTGTGCCATGTCTGAATAAATGGCATAATTCAATAACTTATATTTCAGTAATTCAATAAATAGAGACATTAGCAACCTCTATACCTTAGATACGGAACAGAGTTAAAGATTTGTATAATGTTGACAGAAAATCATCTTAAACTCACATGTTCAACCTTTTCATAATCGTGTTTGTTCGATTTCTGTAATAATCAAATGCTGATGTTATAACGCCTTGACTCTTCCCGGTATACTGTGGTGGAGTTGGTGATTTGTTTCTTCTCCATCTGGTCAATACTGGGCCTCTCGGGCTTCCATACCTACTTGGTGGCCTCCAACCTCACGACAAATGAAGATGTAAGTATTCTTATAGAAGAAGTGTTCAGTTCATAGTTCCTCAAAATGGACTTTATCCACCAACTGGCAGCAAACCATTCTCCTTCACTTTACAGATTAAAGGCTCCTGGTCGAGTAAAAGAGGTGCAGAGGAGTCTGGGAATCCACACAGTTACAACAGCATCATAACCAACTGCTGCGCGACGTTATGTGGCCCCATGCCCCCGAGGTGAGTGAACACATCAGGAATAATCATCATCATCGTCCTCACACAAATCTTTCTCTCTTATTTCCTCTGGAGTTCACCTCGTCTCTCACACATCATAATAATAACAACTCAGGATCTGATGCTTTTCTATGTCATTGAGAATCTTTCATGATGATAGCATTGGCTAAGACCTGGTACAGTCTAGTTTTCATTGTTTCATAAATTAATCTTCTGTTAAACTTAGTCTTTTTAAAATGTTGACAGTGAAACAGTAAAAATATGAAGGGAAAATAATGATCAGTTGACATTGTTCAGTTTTTGGTGACATTATAAAATGTGTAAATTCAATTCTGTGTCTATTATTGCGGTCACAGCTGTGGTTCAGTGCATCATAACGTAATCTTCTGTTGTGTCCTCCAGTCTGATTGACAGGAGAGGCGTCCTGCCTCCGGACGAGGCGATCTCTGCTGCCTCTGCCTCAGAGATAGAGCTGCCGCTCTTCACGGCCAAGAATGACGCGCACATGGTAGGATGAACCAGCTCGTGGTCCCCTCCCACGTCCTGAGTGTCCCATAGCTCTTGTGTTGTTGTTAGCCTGCCCCCCCCCCCACCCAACACCACCACCCCCACCCCCGCGTGTGCCTTCCCCACACTTTACGTTTCCACTCCATCCTCCAGACTTCCAGATTCAGCACCTCTGGGAGTTGTCGTGCAGTATGTTGATCTGTGTTATGAAAGTTTGCACATTTCTTATGCTTTGTGTGTAGAAAAAGGAAAGAAAAGTCCATCAATTTCTAGAAGTGAATGTTTAAAAAAAAAAAAGAAGAAAAAAAGTAGCCCATGTTTGCATTTGAACAACATAACTTGGACTCGGCATTAGAGCTGCTGAATGGAAATTCATCTCTATGCAACAACGCTAAAAGTATTACTGCTGTGTCATTTAGAACAAAGGGTCTTTGAAGTTGGACATCACTGAGCAGTTGGGGGATAAAAAAGAAAGAAAAGTTTTAACAGCCAGGTCATTGCTGAGTCACAGAGTGACCCTGTCCGACTGCTGCAGATACAGGACGTCATGCTTGTCTTGGCCTGTGGGAGAGTAAACGCATCACAGTACTTGTTGCACCTTTTTCATTTTTTTTCATTTTTGCTCACTGTTAGTTCAACACTCATCTACCTCCTTGTTATGTACTTCACATGTTTGTTTGTATGTTGGGGTGACGGTGTGAACACACAACGGACTGAACTGCTTCTTATTTGGACATGTAAATGATTTCAGATCCTGCTTTGTATCGGATATATCAGCACTTTATCACTATGCCTTGAATAGAGTTTTGTCAATACTGTCAACATATCTAATGTCTTCGATACATTATTAGCTTTCTAAAATCTCCTTTTTTATTTTTACGTATATCTTTTATTTACCTTAAAAGCATAACAAGTGTTCTTTTATGTGTTGAATAAACATTATTTTTGTATTTTGGCCTGTTTTAAGTGTTACTTTGCCTTTTCATTTTTATCAAGTCTTCGCATGTCTGACTGCAGCTTAATTTCTGAGGTTGTTCTTTTCATTTCAATAAGCATAAGTTAGTGAACAGTTGGAAGTGTTTTTTTTTTGTTTTCACTGGCTGAAATGATTTCACACTCCGTGTTGTACTGTATTCATTCCACCCTGCCAGGAGGAGAACTGTCAGGACATTTCTTTGTCCTGCACAGCCTGAAGGCCACTGCCGCATGTAAGACGGCCGATGGTAAGAGTAGGGTTGAACGCCGGACCAATCACAACATCTCTCCATCTGCCACTCACTGTGCCGTCCTTCATATTGTGCTCGGTGTTGAGGTCTGGCGATGCCGTCTTCTTAATGGTTACTTCTTCTTCTTTTTCTAAGGTGTTTGTATTATTCTGCGTAAAAAAGCCAAACACAGTCAGGGTTAGATTTTGTGATTGGTTTGCGTTGATGGTTTGAATGGTTGGCACTGTGCATGCTTCACTCACCATTCATTCATCTTCTCATTAACATTTGCTCACGTCACTTTGTTCTGGATGGAGATTGTGTTATGACGCCGAATATTTTTCTCTGTTCTCTCTGTAGTTACATGACGTGTTTTCTTTTTCCACGTTTTTCCGGGTCTTTATTGTGCATGTGTGGCGTCGCAAGCAAATACAAAGTCTGCATAAAACTGTACCTCCTTTTTCCCATCGAACCATCAGAAGACACGGGAAGAAACAGCGTCTCTACACACTGAATCTTTCTTCACCCTCGTTCAGCGTCTCTACACACTGAATCTTTCTTCTCCCTCGTTCAATATGTTTGCCTCCTAAATCTGTGGCTGCATCTAAACCACTTCCTCAATGTGTCTCCATTTGAATCGCTTCAAAGTGCTGTCACTAGTGCAACCATTGCTTTCATCGTCCTCAACAAACTAACCCTTCTAATCACAATGCAGAATTTTCTATGCATCCCTCTTGCTTATTCATTGTTGCAGCTTGACCTTGTCTTGACACCTGTCTTCTCCTCTGCACACAGTGCACTCAGAGCACAAAGGACGTGCTGGAGAGGATGGTCCACTCCTCTGACTTCCATGGCCTGTGCCCCCCCGGCACCCCAAAGACCACACCTCTCGGCCTGGATGACTCCGGCACGCCGGCACCTTCCGCGGAGCCTTCACCGTCTGCCGGCTGCTCACAGCAGCGTGGCCGCCAGTCCGTGGCCGCTCCTTGCCTGGCGTTAAGCAGGAGCAGCAAGAGGGACTCAATGCACTCCATCAACCCAGCGTTCCGCCTGGCGTCTCCCTCGCCCTCGCTGAGCCGCACCAGCTTCATTCTGGGCGAAGCGCCTGACATCAGCTTCATCCCGCTACCCTGAGCAACCGTGGGTGAACCGGAAGTAGTCATAGTAAACTTATTCCGCTGCTCTGTGTCACCGGCAACGGTTTTCACCTTGGTAGTCATGATGTTGTGTTGCCATGGTTTCTCATGATGTCATTCTGAGGAGTTGATTAAGCAGGAGTATTTTATGTTCTGTGAGTTCTGTCCTACAATACGTGTCCTTCAGGATGTCGGTCGATCTTAGTAACGCGTGGAAGCACAATATAGAGATATTTTTTTACTAACACCTTTGTTGTTAAAGACACTCAGATGTTCTTCTGCTCACCTTCCAAAGAACCTCAAGCCATCGGCCGCGGCGTTTTAAGTTCCTGTTTTAATAATGTTGCAATCAGGTCTTAACATCTGGGATTATTTACGGTTTTGACTGTGGATGCAAGAAGTACAGAAGCAAAAGATTTACTGAACTGGCATAGTGAGGCACTTCAGGAAGATCGAGTCAAGATTTCGCCTTATGTCATGTCCGGTCATTTCTGTCAGTCTACATCAGCCCAGTGTCATTGGGTGGATCCAGTTGAGCTGTTTGTAGATGAATGAATAGTCAGTCTGAAGGGGTGATGATACTGTGAACTTTTTGTTTTATTTTCATTCTATGCATTTTGTTTTTTGTTTTGCGATCAGTTCTGCATGTCTTGTACATCAGAAACTCTTATGCTAAATGTGCAGTGTGCATCACTTTAGGAGACAGTAAGAGAGATGACACTTACAGCTGAGCGGCGTTCAGAGTTTTTCTCGTTGGTCTGAAATGTGTAGCAGTCATACATTTACTGTGTAATGTCCACTTTGTTGTTGCTGAATCTACACATTTAAATCAGAATGGAATGTGCTGCTGCTCACCAGAGAGTATTCATCGCTGAAACACTGTTTCTCATGTATGTGATCTACTAGGACACTTCCTGTTTGTGTGAGGATCTTTCTTTTTCTTTGCCTCGGGGCACATTTACTGTATGTCACTGTACCTGTCTCGAGTGCATCCGTGGTCACTGCACAGTTTCGACGAACGGACTCTTTCCAGCAGAGTTAATGTCGTAGGAAAGTTTACTAGGCCTCAGTGGGCATGTAAGCTCAGTTGTCATTTTCATGGCCATGACCTTTCACTGCTCTGAGGGCATGAAACTTGACCCTCTGTAATGGCGGGTACAGTTTCCCCGGGAGGTTTAGGAGGTAGTTTGTGCCACTAGGGGGCAGGATGGGAATGATAATTGCAGCCTCACTGGAGGACAATTAAGTGACATGAGCTATTAGACAAAAGGCCTTTTTGGATTGTTTTATTTATTATATTTTTTTGTAATCGAGCTTTGAATCTGTACATAGGTTGTGAGTTTGTGATGAACCACTTTGCCATAGTCAGTGGGTCGCTCATGTATCATTCTGCACCAAGACCCCGTAGTTTGTGTAGAGACAGTTACGAGCAGTGCTTGTATGAACAAACTCGTTTGCTTTTTGTAGGATGTGACAGTGGAACTGTAACATTTGGTCAATAAAATGATACATTTTGTTGACTTGTTTTGTGGCTTCATTCTTTCTCTCAAGAATGACTTCTGAAATTTTGCATAATTAAAAAAGAAAAGCAACCATGTTTTGCAAAAACCCTGCGCTCACCTTATTGAAACAACTTTGATAAAAATGTCAAGCTATGTCACCAGACAACAGCTGACCCTGCACTGACAGGTGGTTTTGTAATATCTGTATTTTATTTTCTCTCATACAGATGTTACAACTTGTTGGTAATATATTTGCTAGTTAAAAAAAATCAACAACAATAGTGTCATTGGTCCACCAACCAGGTCATGTACAGTATGTGAAGAAATGAATGACTGGAACAAAAATATATGAATCTGACAATAAGAATGTGTGCTGTAACCTCCCTCTACAATGAGATACATTCCCATCAAATGAGATTAAATCTTTTGGGCTGCGGTTCAGAGATCTTCTCCACCTAAATAACCGAAATAGAATATCATCCTTCAGAGTGTGCTCAATTCTTAACTTGGCACTGTCGACAAAATTATAAATATTGTGTACCCAGGGTTATACTTTTTAGGAAAAAAAACAATTTTGCCTGAATTTATTGAAAATAAAAAATAAAAATAAAACTGGAGAAATAAAGCCTGTGGGCCAGTGATCACAACAGATGGACAGTGACAGCTGAGGCCGCAGTCTGACCGTCACATCTGTGAGCAGAAAAGTGAGAATATTACTAGACGGTCATCCAGAAATCAGTTTTTTTTAGATCCTGTATGGGATCTTTGAAAGATATATTATCACTTCCGCCAATGAGGTTATGGGATTGTTTTTGTTTTTTAAGGATTCTTCACCATAGCAACAAAAAAAAGGGGCAAAGCAAAAATTTTGAGTCATATCTCCATAAATGCACAACAGGTCAGATGGAGATGAGAAAGCAAGTTTTGGATGAAACAATTGAGAAAAAAGATAAAGACAAACTTGTGCTAAAACTTTGGCTGGAATCAGACAAAGGACATCAGAAGATGCTTGTGAGCCTCCGACTCTACACAACATTTTACATGTTATAAAATATGATGACCTTCATGGATTTCGTAATATTTTTTTAAGCTCTACTGTCTGATTTGACTTCAAAAGACTCCTTGCAGAGACATGGTATTATAGAAACCTGTATATCTTAAGCTGACACAGATGGTCAGACGTTTGGCTCAACGCCTCAGCAGCAACTGTGCATCATTTTAACCACAACGACTGAAAAATTGTTTGCAGTTGAAGAGAAATCTGCCGATGAGTTGACTTCGACAGCACCAGTAAAGGTACGTCAGGTAGTCAGAGTTGGAGTGGGTTCATTTGTCTGCAGCGTTGAGGTGTGGATGGTTTGGGTTCTTCCTCTCTCTGCAGGTGATTACTCGCTCGCTGGAGTGTATCATGCTCTTTGCACCCCAACTGGTGTGGCACAGAGACAGACAGAGGCCACCCAGTCAGCGGGGGATGAGTGGCGCTCAAAATAAGAGGATGTATTTTAGTCAAACCCAGGAGACTTTTTTTATTTAAACATCAAAATAAAGAATTAGATCAGACAGGGGTGGACGGATAAGGGCTGAGCTGTGCTGGTTCTGCTCCGCTTGTGGTATCATACAATTAGTCTAGACAGAAGTTCGTTGTCTACTGTGACTCTTTAACGTCTGATCCCTTCTTTTCATTCGTGGAGCACATGTGCAACACGCAGTCACCGAGTAGCAGAGAAAGCCTCCTCTTTCACTTAAAAAACTAATAAATTCCAGCTCTTCGAAGAAAACGACCCAGTTAGTTTACCTCCGGCCGCTCTGCACTCTGTGATTCATCGTGCTTGTTCCTCTTCAGCGAGCCACTTTAGGCTCTGCTGTCATGTGTGCAGCCGTGTGTCATGCTCTCACAATGCCTTTTCCCCTCATCGCTCGCTGCTCTGATCAGAGCAGAAGTGAAGTACCTAAGTGAGCAGAACAGAACAGGTGACTCACAGTCAGGGCTGCCGTCAGCACCACTGTGGCGTTGGTCTGGAGAGCTAAAAGTGTGTGTGTCTATGTGCTGGGCAGTCAAGCTGGATATAATTAACCCTGCACTGAGCAGGAGAACCAGCTGCCAGGAGGCTGCAGCTGCCAACAGGCCCGGTTTGTTGCCCCTGCCAGTGAAACATGAAACAACCGAATCTGGCTGCGGTGGGCTCGGACACATGGTGGTTAAACGAGTCTGAAGCCTGAATGTTGAAACTGCAGAAAAACCAAAAGCGCCTATAAAAATCTGCTCTTGTGTATTTGCTAGAAGAGGATGAAGTTTCCTCGGGGTAAAAGAACGAGGTGGTGTTGATCTCCTTGCAAACAGGGTCAAAGTGGAGGAAGATTTTTGCAACTCCTGTTCATTCTATCTGAGACGAAATGTGATAAAGATTTCCTCACATTATGTCTGTGTGTGGTTGTGTGGAGTTTGGTCAGTGCTCAACCGTATGTTTGTGAAGTGCTTTTCTGTGAATTCCTCAGGGTGTAACCTGGGTTGGTTTGATTATCTCTGTATTTGGGCACGGTGACTCGTGCTAAGTCCAAAAGCCTTGAACGTACATAAAGCTCACGACGGATCACGCCTGTGTTAGTTTTTGGTTTGGTGTGCGCATTAGATCTGTTGACCGATGCCAAAGGTCAATGCAGGTCCGACCGTACAGCTCATACTATATATGCACAGGCTGTTTTGGATTGTGACGGTTTATGCACAGTTTATGCACACTCTGTAGATAGTTATTTATGTGTTGCATTTTGCTTTGTATCCCTGTCTCTGCAGCAGGAACTTATAAAAGTCTTGATCGTGATAAATGGGCCTTGAAACTCATTTTTGCTAAACTGCAAAATGTTGTACTTGGTTTTTTTCTTCTTCTTCTTCCTGTAGATAAACGAATATGTAAAAAAAAAAAGAAGGACAGTAAGTCATCCTTCTTGTTCAGTGGAAAAACGTTGGCGGTGTGCGGTGAAGTGGAAAGAGTTCCCCATGGAAACCTGAATATGTGCCATGGACCTGGATTAGTGTACCAAGGTACCAGTGGGTCAGACCTTATCAGTGCGGCCGTTATCATGCCGACTGTTTGATTATGGCCTCAATCAATCCACTGAAAAATGCCCTGGTTGCTGACAGATTATTTTTGACTTTATCACATTACGGCTCCGCTGCCAGCAGATAACACATCACTGTTTATTTCTTTAAGCTGCGCCGTTTTGAAGCCTGAGGTCTTCTTGAAAAGAACCATTTTGTTAATTCAACTACATGAAAGAAACATGTGTTGACCTCTGCAGCAGGAAGAAGTGCACCAATGTGCACATTAAAGACAAAATGTCTGTAACATTAACCATTGATACAATCGGAATCATGTTAAGCAGCTTTTTTTTTCATATTCTTAATTCTGGAAATGTAGAATTGTAGGGTTAGACTTAGGGTTAACCCTAAAAAAAAGCAGAGCACTATAAATAAAACTTTCTTAGAGTCCAGGCAAGGATGCATGTGCATGTTAGACAACTAGAAATTTCAGTTAAAGGTGAAGAGGTGAAGAATTGTTTTGTCTTCTATCCTTGTTTTTTACTTTTAAGGTTTGTTTTAGTCCAAAGACATTTAAAATTTCCAACGAAAAGCAAAGTTATTTGTATCTTCATTTGCTTTAAAATATATATTCTGATTTTACTTTTAATTTCATTATAGTTATCTGTAGTGTAAATTAAATCAAATAATTACTCATTCTTACACTGCACTTTTACTTCAACTCTTGCATTTCTTCAATTTTTTTAAAATTTAATTTAATTATTATTGTGATTATTGTGATTATTATCATTTTTTTCTTCTAAATGCTTCTTTTTTGTATTGCTTTTACAAATTTTGAATGAAGGCTTTTATAATTCACGCACAGCGCTTTGAATCACCTTGTTGTTCAAATGTGCGATTACAAATAAATAACAAATGTTTATTGCAGGACATTTCCTTATGGGTGAAGGTTCAAAATGGCTTCAATAGTAAAAGGTATTACAGATGAGTTTGGACTGTAAGCAGGTACAGTCTCAGAATATCAATAATGCGGTTATGTCCACAAGTTGGTTGTGCAATGGCCATCAAAGGCCACTGAACTTCACGAAACACAGTCACAACCATAAAGTGAGGAGGGAGAAGAGGCGGGAAAAGGTGATGGTGCTGAGTCACTGAGAGGACATGACCAGACTTGCCGTATACCCAGCACGTTTGACTTATAGCTGAGGCAACTGTACAGTTCTGTGAGGCGAAAAGGGGTTAAATGTTCCATATTGCTTATCGTGTTGACCTATGTTACCTGAAAAGAAGTTATGTAAAGGAGAGAGAAGTAGCAGTGAGAGATAAAGAGCTGTTCTATAATGAGTAACAGTACAGTTACATGTTTGAGGCTGTGAGGTGAACGTCGAGGGGGGTTTGTTGAACCGTGGCCGATCCTCAAGGCTCTTCATTGTGTATCTCTGAGCAGCTTCGGGCTATGTTTGCAACACGCCGGCCTCCTGCCTGCTTCCATTTACAGCGTTTCATAAATCTCAACCCTTCACCAGACGACACTGTGTGAATCTTTTACATCCCCGCTGGCCCTCTCCGACCCGCGGCATGGTGGGATACAACGTCTGCCCGATTCCATAATCCTTCCAGGAGGAGGATTTTAAGGCAACTGGATGCTGATCCGAGAAACATATTTTTTATTATTTACTCAAGCATTTGGACGGAGGTTTAAAACCTGACAGAGAGGTTGGACGACCCTTGCGCTGCTGTTTTCAGAGCTGCAGTATCGGTTACACGAGTCAATGATCATGATCTTAACAGACGTCAGCTCTGAGGGGTCTGCTTCATATCTCTGCTCTGCTCAACCCCAAGGGTGTCCCGCAAAAATTGCTCTCCCACGTGTTTCGCTCTTTATCGCCCCTCGGGCTGTGTTTTTCTCTCAGCTACTGGTTGGGGGCGAGGAGCAGCATTTCTGGGAATGAAATCAGAGCTTGCTGCTAAATTGGGGTTTCCCTCTCACTTCTACAATATGCTCCAGAGAGTGGAAGCAGCCGGTTCTCTCGTCTGGCAACTTTTAATATGCAATGTCCACCCCATTCGCACGCGTAGAGAAAATTACAGAACAAGTTTACTTCGTAAGCTTTTATCATGGCTACATTTGTTGACTCAGCAGTATCTGCACATTGTAAGCAGCTGTCACACTGTTTATTCGTCTCTTTAGTGCAGTTAGCAGTATTTGGTTTGTGGTGGATAATACAAGAATTAGGATCCAGAGGGAACCATTCATCTACCAGCACCAAAGCGGGGGAAGTGAAGGAAACTGGAGGTTTATTTTTCTTTTTGTAAAGTATTTGACAAGGTAGTTTGCAACAGGGTCCCTAAGTGTCCCGTTGGGTTGGGCGTGGGGCCAGTGCACAACATCATTTAAGCTGCAGTTAAGGAATCTGACCAAGTTAGGACGTCTCAGACACACGGAGGACGGCGAGGGTATTTTATTACCAGGGCCATACATTCCTGTCTTCTACTCTCTCTCTCTCTATAAGCAGGAATAAGTCACGTGTGTTGAGATATCCATGTGCTTAGGTTTGGATTTACAGAACAGAAAAAAAAGAAATAGATAAAGGGGACCATGTGTGCACGACTCCCTCGGCCCTCAGCTCTATTTCACATGAGCTGGGAAATTGATTTATTAGGAAGCCGCTTTTATCACACCCTCTGAAGGAATTTCTCATCTTGCCTTGTTGTATACATTTGAATAGTTTCTTAACACTCGGCCACTGTTAAATGAACCTTTTTCTCCCCCTCTGTCTGTTATGCCATCCACATTCTGCGCAACTTTAGCGTGAGTCAAAGTTTTTTCTCCTTCAGCCCTTCCACCCGATCAGCGCGTTAAAGGGATCCGGAGCCTAACATTATATTTGACTATTGAGCTTCAGAGCACTTGAACTACGCAACATCCTTTCTTAGTGAAAGACAGGAATATGGCATAACTACGAACCTGCAGACTGTGTGATCTGTTTGGTTTTTGTCTGTGGCTTTAAGGGAAAAAAGCTACAGTCAAAACAAGAAAACAAAAAAAGAACAGAAAAACAGTTGCTTTTATTAGTCTTAACAATTTCTACTAATCCTTAAAATCACCGTCTCACAATAGTAACAAAGCTTCAGCAGCAAATATTTTGTCATTTTGCCGTTTCACTGCTGGTGTTGACGGGGCGGGGAGCAGGTGTATGGTGTTGCCACTTGAATCCATTGTGTGTTCTTCGGCGTGCTGTGTTCCAGCAGCACACTGCTCGGCTCAGCCAAGCGCTACTGTAATCAATCAGGCAGGCAGCGGAGGCAGCCTGACGTCAGCAGCGCGGCTGCTTGCGTAACCTTGTTCCACTGTCCCATAGATTTCTCATCTGGAGCAATCCGGAAAAGTCAACTCTCTTATCACACGTTATCCTCCGTCGCTGGTATGGGCCCTGTGCTGTCCAGGCTGACAGGTCACCTCAACCTGGTTGTGTGGTCGGGTTATTTGCTGCTGTGGCAGGCCAAGACTGCAAAGCAGCTCAGGTAATTTAAAGATGAAACATTCAGTGTAATGTCAGACATGACAGCTGCGCCACTATTTTAGCAATGGCTACACTGTCCAAAGTTACATGATGCACCCTCTAATAATAGCAAACACTTGCTCTTCTGATATAACATGTCTGAATTTGCACAGTGTCTAATGAGGGGAGACTCTTCAATTCACGGCTCATTGTTTCATAATGTGTGATCATGGTTAGGAATGGAACGTATGCCTGCAACGTACGCCTGTATTCTAATGCATCATTTGTTTAAGGTGTGTTTGGGTGGCTCCCTCACCACGCCTACAAGACTCACAGTCTCAGTTGTCATGGCTGTAGCAGGATGTCAACTCAGGTATACGCGGAGGATATGGTGCCAAAGACATAAATGAACGACAACACAAAGCAGTGTACACACTTGAGGAGTAATTCTGTCTAACACGCGGCTGTGAGGGAACCTGAGAAGGTCAAGTGGCCTGACGTTTATCTGTCCCCATTTTCCCCTCGTCACCGAGAGTTTCACATCCAGGTAAACGCTGGCTCTGCTCCCCGGATGCACAGCTGCCACACGGCGGGTTATTTATAGTCGGGTGACGCAGATGTCTCACATCAGCCTCAGCTGGAGAAGCCTCTGCCCCGGCTGCCCGACGACCACAGATACTGTTGCCACGGAAACAGGATTATGTTGACATCACAAGGATTTGAAGTGATCTTGTGTAGAGGCCAAATCCATTGTGCGCCCACGTCCTGACCTCTTTGCGGGCCCGAGAGATTCTGTCAACCTCCAGCTGTGTGTTGTCCAGAAGAAGTGTGTGAACCAGACATACACACACACACACACACACTCACACACACACACACACACGCACACACACTCTTGAGTGAGTGCGTAAGAGCTTGTGTTTCCGTCTGCGTTTTATTGCTGCATCATTAAAAACCCACATCAGGTCAATCATGAAATGATCTTTGCTCAGTTGTAAAACATTTTACAGGTGCACTAACATGCTGTGTGGACAGGTATGAGAAGTTGAGGATTTTATACAAGATGACATATTTAGGTCATTTTAAAAGAGAAAATTGTTGAGTGGCTTTACTTGCTGCACACACTGGATGAGACTTAAGGCCTTCTCACCACTGAAAGAGTAACGTCTGCCATTATGACTACTGTCTATTGTGTGAGGTCCTTCATTTAGGGATATACAGTGCATTCAAACACATAATAAGCGACGCACAGGACAGGATAAGTTAAAAAGACAATGACAATGTGACCGCAGACCATTCCTGTCAGAACTGGAAGATACAGTGTAAATACTTTCATTGGAACAATATTGACTACATCTTAGATTCACCAGTGACATAAGGCAATCTCGAGTCGCCCGCAGTTGGACAAATGTTCTGTTCAGACTGGAGGTCTCTGCATCTGCACCAAAACAATTTTTTTTTTTAAAAGTACGTTGCAGATAAGGAGGCAGGGTGGTAGCAGGGTGGCAGCGAGGTATCTGAAAACGTAAATGGAAAGCTGCGATGCAAAGGGCACGGGTTATCGGAGCCTTGTCATAAACCCGGCACACAATCATTCATGAGCAAATTAAATGAATGATTGTTCCTGTGGCTTGTAGGCTTTAACTTTCCATTGGCTGGATAAACAAATATCTTAAAGGTAATTAGCTCCACTTTAAATGTGTCCATGTCCTAAAATTGATAAGGACCAATAACAATGTGTGAATAGCAAGCAGCACGTTACAGTTTTAATAGCCTGCTATCAAGTTTAAATACTCAGCGGCTGACAAGCAGCTTCTGGTTTTCATTGAAATAGATTAACGATTTCCACAATACTTTATGTAGTCAGTTGTATGTAGGCTGTTACAGTGTCTATTAATATATCTATATGCTTTTAAATTATTAACAAAACAGTGAGGATAGATGGTCATATGCATTTGTATTATCTTGATGATTTTTACAGTATTTTATTGGGCATAATACACATGTTGGTGTGGATGATTACTGTACTATACCCTATAGAGTCACAAATTAAAAAATAGAAATGTTAAATTTTTTAGAAAAAAAAAGCCCAGTGTGTAAAATTAGTAAGAATGAGAAAAACAAAGGTAAAACCAAGTTGCATTTACTACTGGTGACATAACATAAGCTAGTGATTCCCAAACTGGAGTTCAGGCTCTTAAAGCTACGGTGTGTAACTTTTAACATTTTTCTGGCGGCATCTGGTGGTAACGTTGCAAACCGCAACCAACTGAGCGACTGACAGGGGACACTTTATGGTGACGCACCGCTAATTCCATTTCCGTTTTCCAGTGGCGCCGAAAATTCTACGTGAATGCGACGTATTCTGGACCATTTTGTGCAACAACCATATTCAACACGACATAGCAAACATGGCTACTTACGCGGAAGTCGGGTCCACCTCAAGTAACTATATTCAAAGTTGACGAAAAAACATCAGTTCCTTGTTGCAGGTGATTATACATATATTAACACGTAGTTATGAACAATATATTCTGTTTCTGTGAATAAGTTCTCCTAAATATTACACACTGTAGCTTTACTTTTATGGATTATATACTTACTAACAAGACAGGAAAAGCAGAAAAAACATACTTATGCTACACATTGCTCATTCGTAATTTTCTTGTGAATTTTCTTGTGAATTTTTTTGTTGATTTTATATTAGGGCTTTGTTTTAAGGGCTCACAAGCTGAGAAGAAGGTGACAGACTGGCCCAAAGGGTTAGTGAATGAATGGATGGTGTGACTGGAAAGTTACCAGGTTGGCTTTTCTGGATATGATCAACGAGCAAGGCGTTGCTGCGAAAACATCCTGCAAACTCTGCAAACATTCCCTGGGCAAATAAAGAAATAACCTTCCATCACCGGACCAGTTCAGATTTGTTGGAGTGTATAAACATGAGCCGGTCCTGGTGCCTGGGCAAAAGAAAAACACATCCCGAGAGTAAGTGGATGTTGGGTTAACTGTAATCTGGCCTCTGTTCTCAACCATTTTTTTTTTTTACTTGTCTGCTTTCACTTTTTTCACGTAAAAGACCAAATAAAAGATGGATAAATGCTCATTCCAAAAAAAGATGATAAGAAGATTCGATCATGGGGCTCGTTTGAGGGAAGACCCCGTCAGCATGCAGGATGGAGCGGAGGGGAGGAGCCTGCCAAGTGCGTCACACAGGGGGTGTTCCCCTGCAGACGGGGGCGTGGACAATCAATGACCAAACGCGGCAGCCAATCACAGGGCGCATGCTTATGCGCTGCCTTTAAACCCTGCGGAGCTTCCTTATGAATCGGTTCTTTGCAGACTGACCGGATTCCAGCGGCGCACACCGGAGGAAGCGGCCGACAAGAAGCTCCAGCACCCGAGACTCAGTCGACTAACCCCCCCCCCCCCCCCACACACACATCCTTCACCCGGACATCCCGCTGACATCCACGGGGATATTGACTTGTGATTTTTTTCCAGGCAAGAGAAAGGCTCCGTGGTGAACTGGAAGAAAAGCGCTAATTAATCCACGTTCTGCCCATTTTTCTTTTTGTCCTTTTTCTCGTTCCGGGGGGGAGGGCCTGAGAGTGAACCTGCAGCCATGTCTTGCGGTGATGCGTTGGATCTGAGTCCGCGGTTCAGCGTGTTGTCCTGGGATCAGGTGCGGCGCTTGGACGCGATCCTCGGGGAGGCGGTGCCCATCCACGGCCGAGGGAACTTCCCCACGCTGCCCGTGCAGCCGCGACAGATTGTCCAGGTACGAAATCCACCACTCGTGCATTTGCATATATACTCACAGCATGTTTGATTCCTTTATCATGAGTTTGTTATTTAATAAACTTGAGTTTGCGAATGGGACCCCCCCCGCCGCCCCCCCCGGAATTTATACAAAAGCAAACATTTCCCCCGACCACACAGAATGTGCAGATGATGAATCCTGTGAAACCTGTGGATCATGTCTTGTCTCACTGTGATACCACCTGAGGAATGAAATATGTAAATCAATCTGAACTAGAATCATATGAAACACACTGGGAACTCCTCCAGGACGCCTGGTTTGTCTCTTATGTTCCTTTTGAAAGAAGCCACTGATCCTTCCTGTGTTAATTGTATTTCCGTGTCGTTTTCTTGTTTTACTTGTTTCACTTTTTTATGGATTGGAAACCAACATTTTTTGACTGCTTCTAATCTTATCCCAAGGCTAATATTTAATCCTATTGAAGATTGCTCTAACAAAAACATCACCCTGGATATCTTTCCTCTTGGTGACACTAACATCCAGCAGGTGGTTTATCATTGAAAATTAAAGAGCATCATGTTGATTTGTCTCAGTGTCTCAGTCATTATCACGTTCAAATTCAGAGTGGGGCGGGAGCAGCAGCGGCCCTGTACAGTTCGACTCCCTCCCTCGGTCTGAAACCCACACATGCTGCAGTCCCTCCACATTTCCAGCCTCTCATGCTCTGTGGAGCACTCCCCTCGGTCGGTGTCTCCTGATGGTTGCCTGTGCATTTAAATGGTAAATGCCCCTGGTTGAATTTCACATTGAACACACGCAGACGGTTCCCTGACAAAACCGTGACGCCGTTATCTGATACGGAGTAGTCCTGTTTTTTTTCCCCAGTTCATTTACACATTGACATATTCCAAATGAGCCCAACAAGCCCGCGGAGGCCCAGAGCTCCACACTTGCGGTTGTGGAAAGATGAATGCTCCATTGAGCGTGCAGGAGGCTTAAATGCAGGTTTGAGCCCCCGAAATGAGGGGACTCTCATGTTGCCCCTGGGTCTGTGGAAACCCTGTATAATTTTGCCCCCATCTGCTTCATTAGTGGTTGGTTGAACATTGATCAAAGGTAAAACCTCCTCCGTTGCGAACTTCGAATGAGACCACTTATTGTTGCTTTAATGTATATTTGATAGGTTTTCTATGACGTAACTGTGGCTCTTCTGTTCTGAATCAGAGGAGGTGTGAATGATCGAGTGGGGCCCTTGTCCCGCTGCAGGGCCAGAGTGATGGACAGGCAGCTGATGATCCACTGCAGCATCGTCAGGCGCCAGAGTCCAAAGAGGAACTGATCTAAGACGATAACGCCCTCTTGTTCTTTACCGCTTTACAACTCCGACCTGTGGCTCACAGCTTATGAGGAACCAGACTCCACTGTCCTTTAATTTAGTTTTGTCTTAAAGAACCGTGTCGACTTGATTGGACGACTGGAGTCGTGTTTTTTGATGTTAGGCCGCCCGAGACATGCCTGTGCTTCAAGAGAGTGGTGGTGGGGGACTCATCCAGCTCACTTATATGCTTTTTAGGAGTTGATTTGACAGGTTGTAATCAGAGTGCAGATGGAGAAAGGTGCTAAGAGCAGGCCTGAGGCTACATTTCACTCTGGCTGCTCTGATGTGTTGAGACGACGAAAAGAAGAAAAGCCAGACCCAGACGCATCATAATTGCATCTGATTGGAATTTGAACCCACTTACGGCTCAGTGACTACAATGCTATTACTGCCGAGTTATGTAATCATGATTCTGATCCCTCTCCGCCCTCCTGTGTGAAAGGCCGACTCGCTTGTTTGTTTGTCTCTAGCCTGACCCAGGACGTATAAATAGAGCCGGCTTGTTATCTGATCATCATGGGAGAGAGAGTTAACAGATCTCTCTAATCTGACAGGTTGTTGCCAGTTGGGAGATTTGGGATTGTGCTGCCAGCAACAACTAATTAGCACCGCAGGTTTAGCCGTTTGAATTGTCTGCAATTATGTTTTGTTCAGCAGAAAATGCTTGTGGAGTGTAGCTTAGTGGTAGCTTTAGTTTTTGTTACGGCACGTCTGCCTGCCGTTGAATTATAAATGACAAACTTCTCAAATAGCTTTGACAGATCAAACAAGGAAGCTGCTGTTGTTAATGTGTATGTAGCAGAGTATAGTTTTTATAAGTAAATTCTCATTTCCCTCTTGGCAAGTGGATTGAATCTACATTTGATGTCTCGCTTCAAGGGCCCAAATATTATTTTTGTGTTTGCATAGCAGCGATGTTGTTGGCCTGTCCTGTCCGTCAGTAGATCATCATCCTCCTCTGATGTGGCTGCACTGGGGCGGGATGCCCTCGTTCACACGGGATACTGGAACAGAGGGGAGGGAAACGCTGGTTGTGACATTTGGCCTCAAAGTTGTGACATTTGGCCTCAAAGCTGCTGGTCTCACTCCGCCGTGGTGACAGTTCAAGATTAGAGAATCTGCAGTAAAACAAAACAATCTTGACGCAGAGGGAGATGAGCCCGGAGCTCAGACCCGTCAGCTCTGCCTCTGCACTTTGTGTGGGCTCTTGAGGTTTCATTCAGTCTGAGGCTGATGGTGATGAAATTGGCTTCGCCTTCACAAACTATTGATTTCCACTAGGCCCATGTGGAGGATAGTTGGACAAGCATTTAACTTGAGTCCTTTTAGTATGAATTTCCTCATGATTTCATTTGTTTTTATTTCTTAACTCTCATTTTCATATTAATAACATGCTGCATTTCTGTCTCATTGCTGTCCAGGTTGTGCGGATGAGGCTGGAGGAGAGGGGTGTGCGTGTAAGAGACGTGAGGCTCAATGGATCTGCTGCCAGCCACGTGCTCCACCAGGACACCGGACTGGGCTACAAAGACCTCGACCTGATCTTTGGCGTGTCCCTGAAGGACGACCAGGCCTTCCGTCTGGTGAAGGACGTCGTGCTGGACTGTCTGTTGGACTTCTTGCCAGCTGGGGTCTCTAAGGAGCGCATCTCAGCCCTGACCCTCAAAGAGGCCTACGTACAGAAACTGGTGAAAGTCTGTAATGACACGGACCGCTGGAGTCTCATCTCGCTGTCCAACAACACGGGCAAGAACGTTGAGCTTAAATTTGTGGACTCCTTGCGGCGGCAGTTTGAATTCAGTGTGGACTCCTTCCAGATTTGCCTTGATTCTCTGCTCTTATTTGACCGCTGCTCAGAGACGCCCATGTCTGAGAGCTTCCACCCCACTGTGATCGGGGAGAGTGTGTATGGGGACTTCGAGGAGGCCATGGATCACCTGTGTCAGAGGACCATAGCTACACGCAGCCCTGAGGAAATCAGAGGGGGCGGTTTACTGAAGTACTGCCACCTGCTGGTGCGAGGGTTCAGAGCCTCCTCAGAGGCGGACATGAAGCAGATGCAGCGCTACATGTGCTCACGCTTCTTCATTGACTTCCCCGACATAGGCGAGCAGCAGAGGAAGCTGGAGGCCTACCTGCAGAACCACTTCGCCGGCATGGAGCACAAGCGGTACGAGTGCCTGATGACGCTGCACCAAGTGGTGAACGAGAGCACCGTGTGTCTGATGGGCCACGAGCGGCGCCAGACGCTCAGCCTGATCTCCATGCTGGCGCTGAGGGTGCTGGCCGAGCAGAACGCCATCCCCACTGTGACGAACGTCACGTGCTACTACCAGCCCGCCCCGTACGTACAGGACATCAATTTCAGTAATTACTACATTGCACACGTGCAGCCGCCGCAGGTCTCACCGTGCAGTAACTCATATCAGACGTGGCTGCCCTGTAGCTGAACCGGCTGTGAGGCGGTCAGAGGTGGATGTGTCTCCATCGCTCCTTATCTTTCAAAGGAAGTGGACTGATAAATACACCAAGGAAACCCATGTTTTGCCAAATGTGACTAGACTACAACAATCTTGTACTGCTGTACATCTGATTGAACCGACACATTCATTTTTCTCACTTTGCTCTTGCAAAACATCTGTAAGATTGCTGGTCATTTCTGAGATGTGGTGACAATATCTTATTTAAGTATTAAAAAAACCAAAACAAAACATTGAGGCTGGTGTTATTTTCATACTCTGGCTTTATTTTTTTCTTGTTAAAATTACATACCGGACCAAAGATATATTTGTTGTTCAGAAAGGGAATGTTGTTATGATTCCAAGTGCCTAAAATGAACCATGAAATGTTCTAAAAACATCTGTAAAGTCAGAAATGTGCATACAGTGTTTTCTGGATTACTCTTGTTTCTCTTTTCAGAAACGGATGCATTTTTTGTGAGATTAAAGAAAAAAAAAGATAAAACTCAAGAGCTTTTGTGTTGTGGTCATTTTAAGTCTTATCCTCTTTGTTCTTGGGTTGGATGGATGGGGGCTTGTTTGTTCCCCCATAAGCTGATGACAACAAGGTGGCTCATTTCTAGTTACCAGGCCCATTGAAATGCATATACTGTCGGCGGGAATGAGCTGCACTTGTTAAACTGGGGCTGAGGATCCATTACGATCCGAGGACATGAACCATAAGGAGGCTTTTCTAAAGCACAATGGCCTCTCTCTCCTCTGTGATACTAAAGCTTCTTAACAAACGCTGGCCTGTTCTCCCACTCATGTTACCACTGGAGACCCAACCAGTGTGCTTGACTGATACCATATCTATGTCATTTTGTCTGAGTCAAAATCAAAACATCTTGACAGGCGTAGGGAGAACGGTAGAGCATGTTAAAAGAGCGGAAACGATACACAGGTTGTACAGATCGTTAGCAGACTTTGGATCTTCACAAGCCACGCTAGTTGCATTTGAGCTGATGTATACATCCACCGAACAACACAAAAATTGTTTATTATGACCGGGTTTTGAGTCTCACCACTTTTCCACACTGAACTCAAACTAGATTTAAAAAAGAAAGTCAGATGTTGAGATATGGCCATTAGAAATGTGGTAATACTGAGACGACATATGCCGACTTATCTTAGCAGAAATCTGTTAAATGCAAGGTTTTTGGTGGTGGTCGCCGAGTCCATTTACTAGGAGCAGTCTGGGTACTGGCGCCAAAACAAAGTAATCTAGACCTCGTCGTGTTTATAAGGGGAAATTATTTTTACTTTTTGTCATTTACACTCCCACACATGACACACAACCCCTTTCTTTTAGGCTCTTATTGACCTCTCACCTATTGCTGTCTGTAAAATTTAAATGAAGCCTTTCACCTAAAAGTTGTTTGTGGTTTATTGGGGAATATGCATGGTGTGAGCCCAATACAAAAAAATATTAGTGCTCAGCAAATTGCACACCTCAGCCAAGGCCAAATAATCCATGTCCGTCCAGCTCTCACACTGGACAAATAGAAGAGAAAAGTATATTTATTTGCTAGTTTCTAACCACTATCCTTAGTGTAATTTTTTTAGTTGCATGTTGAATCAAACACTTCCTGTTGCTGCCCATGCAATATTTGTTATTAATAATAAATACAACTTTTTGTGTAATGTGGTTTCAACAGTTTTTTCCCCCAGAACCAAATTCTATTCTGTATCTGCAACAAATTGTACACACTCCACAATCTCAATACAACATCAAGATCCATAAAGATACATACAAACTGTTGAAAAATACCCTATCTCACTATTTTAGGGAAAGGAGTTTGGATTTGCCCCTTTAACCAGATCTGCACCAGTTCCTCCCTGGCCCAAGCCCCTCTCCTCCACCGAGTTTGGTGCAGCCTAGTGTTGTGGTCTTTTCTGAGTAGTTTGGGATCTAACGTTGTGTTAACACGCCATGATCACCGGCAGATTAGACATAAGATTCAACTCGACTGTCACTGACTTCTAATCGCAACGCGGAACTATTTGTGCTGTAGAAAAGAGTACATAGATATAAAAAAGTTACTTTACAGGACTACACGACCAAGTTGCTTGACATTTAATTTGGGAGAGAGAGAGAGAGGGAGAGAGGGAGAGTGTGTGTGTGTGTGTGTGTGTGTGTGTGTGTGTGTGTGTGTGTGGGCTGAGGCTCTGTGCACATGTCTGTGTGAAATCAGGGTGATGACAGGACAGATGCGCGGTAATGACAGAGATTTTGCAATTTCTTGCCACAACACAAATCAAACTCACCCTGGCCTTGTGTCTGTGCTTTTAGCTCTCCTAGAAAAAAAGGGTTTTTATTCACCCAAGGGAGCGATTATAGTGTCCCACTCACCCATTATCCACAGGGAGTTTCTCACTCTGTGCCTCTGTTCGGAGCACACTTTCTCTCTGTTGTCTCCCCGGTTGTGAAACAAAACTCTTAAGACTCAGTTCAGATCACACAAAAGATGAATCTGAGGATACGGAGATATTTTAAATTAAGCTGTACTTTGGGACATGACATCATCCCGAGGGTGCAAAGGGGAAACACATGTCTTGCTTTAACGGCATGATTAGATCAGGCTGACAGTGCAGCTTCAGATGGAGGAGATGTGTGGATTGTTGTCTGTGTGTTGCCGTGTTGCTGAGGTACAGCGCTGAAAAATGTCCACAAGTACATCACCAGTTCTCCGTGAGGGGAGAGTCTCCAAACAACTGTGGCACGGCTAACTCCTCCGAGTGGAAAAAGGAAGCGGGGGCTTTACAAGAAGCCTTCATGCGCCTGTTGCTTTAGGCCTTTAAATCATCATCTGCTATTATTAAGTGACAACCTGAAGAGATATTATCTTTCAGGTATTTTAACATAATCCAATCACCTTTCAAATGTTTTTTTTCTTTTCTTTAGGAAAATATGAATTTAGTTCAAGCTAACGCATTAATCTACCTGGAAAACACCCGAATGTTTTTTATACGATGTTTTTCGCTGGACAGAAATCTGGAGTAATAAATGTTGGTCTGGATGTACTGAACATTTCTTCCACTGAGAGAGACGTCATACAGTCCACGCAGAAGGCTCTTGGTTGTTTGGATGGTGAAAAAACAAGGACAATGTAGGACTAAATACGTGTACATCAACAACTACTGCATTTACTAATGCGCTTGAGTACAATTTTGAGGTTCTTGTATCTTAAGTATTTCCATGTTGTACTTCACTACGTGGTGTTCACAGATTTTAAATATTGAAAATATATTATTACTCATGAATTATATTGCATTAATACTGACTAAACTGGGAAACAGTAAAAAAATAAACTAGTTAGAATTTCCTTTTCCTTGACCAAAAACAACATAAAACAATATTCTTCATTTCATGTCAATGCTTCAGAAATAACAAATCCATGATATGTGTAAATGTAACAGTGACAATTATGATATTGTATAAGTGATGTTCTTTTTTGTGATAGCACCAATGTAATATGTTTGATGTAGGAATTTTACTTGTGACGGAGAATATTTTTTCTAAAGGGCTATTGCTGTGATTACTTCAGTAAAACATCTGAAAAACGTCTGTGATCCTTCGGTTCAAAGATTCCTGTAACTTTAGGGAACAGTTGCAAAAACACAATTTAGCTTCATGTTAAGCTTGCAGCAGTTTGGATTAGGAAAGTGGTATTGATCTTCTCATCTAACCTTCTGCCTGAAAATAAACAAAATTATTAATTTCAAATTGTCAAATTTGTCTTTTAGGATTCTGGTCATGGCAACCCACACAAGTTTGTTTCATTTATGCTTTTAAATGGCTGATAGATTTAGATGTTTTTGACCATTTATTAGACCCTAAAAAGTCATTCATATAAGAATGTTCATAAGGAACATTCTTTTCTCCGTTTTACTTTACCATGAAACCTCATTAATCTGTATTCTACCCCCCAAAAGCAGCTTCTCAGGGGAGCTCAGCAGGACTCAGATGCAGCTGGTTAGAGTCAAGCTGTGAATGTTTGTGTTAGTGTGTGTGTGTGTGTGTGTGTGTGTGTGTGTGTTCCCATTTAGAAAGTGATGTCATGATGGCCGGATGGAACATGCTGGAAAACGCCAGAGCAGAATAGACAGGACAGTCTCTGCTGGGGCGGTGGGAGTGCATGTGTGTGTGTGTGTGTCTGTGTGTGTGTGTGTGTGTGTGTGTCTGTGCGTGCACGCTCCGGGGTACCAAAATAGCTTGCAGGAGAGAAACAGAATCTGTTATTTCACTTTGGAGTTCAGGGAGCGTAGGGGGTGTCACCACAGATCCAAACTGCTGCTTGAGGGGCAAAATAAAGTGTGCGAGACACTCGCACACACCAGGGAGGGGGAGAGGGAGCCAGCGCTGAGCATTCCTGGCATTACAGCTCACTGACAAACAATCCTAACTTTATCCAGTGAGCCGGGCCAACTGAATGGCTGCAGTGTGTAGAGTTTACCCACTGAGGGGGGCGGTGCCCAGAACCATCCGCCACTCTATCCGGACCATCCAAACACGACAATATCTGAGGTGGAACTGTCAAATGTGTGACAGCATCACTGTGCAGTCACAATCTACCCCATGGGTTTTATTTACTGAAATCACAAACTCATTCCTAATCGGAAATCTTATAATCTTTTGAATTTGGATGTAAACAAGCAATTATGTTGGCATTTTCATTTGTTTGTTATTCTCATTGTAGAAGCACCAGATGGCCCTTTCTTCATCTTAAGATTTAAACACCAAAAACATGTTCATAAATTCTAAGATACATAAACACATGTCTGCCTCTATAAATAAAATGTGTTCCGTCAGCTGGGATCAAACAGATTTGAAAGTACAAAATAACATCCGCCTAGTTTGACTATAAAATATATTTTATGGTGCCATAACAGTTCAACGGCCTTGTCTCTGTGACAAAGACCAAACTATTGTCTGCTATTCTAATATTATTCACCCACACAGACACACATGAATAAACCCACTGCTGCCATGGGAAATAATTCATATGTTATCTTACACTTGGACAAAGGAAATATAGAGGAGTGACTGAAAGTTCAGGGGTTGACAAAACAAGGGCTGTTGATGGGAGCTTTTGACCATTTCAGTCAATCTTCCTTAGCAGATAGATTTACCCAACTGTCACGGAATTGATCGCCTGTCCGAACGGTAATTGTTCAATCAAAGCATAACTTGGCACGTCAAGTCTGTGAAGCTTTGGATCTACACGTGTTGTAGTGATGCTCATGGGGCCGTGTGAAATCCTCCTCTGGGTGCCTTCTAACCAGTTGGACGCCATGTGGAGCCCATCACCTTGGACCTTTTTAATGATGTCCCGCTTCTTGCATTCCTGGAACAGGGCAGGAAGTGCAATGCTGAGAGAAGGTCTTGGTTGTGCTCTTCAGCAACACAATGGACATTGGGACGTTGAGGATCGACATGTTTTTCAAGAGATGGGTGACTCATGGGGGAGGCCCTGGGTCCAAACTGATGTGGGTTTGCTTACTCAAAGCCCAGTTAAAGTCATTGTTCCACATTTCAAGTTTTCCACATGTCTCAGAGCTGCGCTTCACACCGCTGTCTGACCAAGCAAACCCCGACACACTGCCTCCCACTGCGAGTGCCGCGGGGTTATTGGAAATCAGTCACTGAGCACATCAGCTTGATCTTGTTGTAATAATTCCACGGCTTTGCGCTGATATTAATCCGACCACAATCATTTAATGCTCCGTGTCTTGATGTTGCTCCAAGGTCATTGGAGAACTTTTGAGGATGGCAATTTCCCCACTCAAAACCAACATTTCTGTCAAACTGCATTTCTTCCCTGTCTGAACCTGAGATCTAGTGGAAAACGAGACCTCATCAAAACACATAAATCCGTGATTCATTTTGCCAGTGAACATTTCACTTCTGAAACATATGCTTTTTCCTCCAAAATGTGTCCCTCTGCAATATGTATCAACATCAACTGTCAGGGAACAGTCAAAAAGATCATGGCAGCACCAAATGTTTCTTCTTTTTTCTACATTCAAACTGTAAACTACATGCCAGGGCCTTGTAATGAAATTCCAAATTACTCCTCAGTGTTAACATATTTCTAGAGTTTATTGTGTACACCAATGACAGACTGTCTTTTTTTTCTGGGAATTTAGCAGCGCATTTTTATTAAAACATAAAAAGGCATCTGTTCACTACAGGCCATAAATTTCATAACTGGCAGTGAATATCAAGAGAATTGATTCCAGGTGCATTTACAAGAATCATATAACTTGTCTCAATTAAATTTTAAAAGAAATAACAGGATTATCAAACCAAACCAAATGTTTAACCATGGCAAATATATTTCTAAAGGTATTAAACAATATTTCTCAGATAAAAACTTTTACGATCCTTATCGAAAACAAAATGGATTTTCCGATTAATTACTTGAATGCATTAAACCCGCTTGTTAAACAATCAGAGGGAGTGAAATATGATTACTTAATTATAATTTTGTGTTCCAGCTGTTTTGTGGATAATTTTATTTCTTCTATTGTCTGCTTTTAATAGCAAGGTATAAAACTGAGTTTTTCCCTTTCTAATGAAATCATTATGTCTATCAAAAGGTTTATTGTTAAAAGCTGTGGCATAGGCAGGATGACCTCAGGAAAATATAATTTAAAAAATATTTTCCGTCATGTGATAGCCTCTTACTTATCAAGTAAAGTATCTGTTATTTGAAATACGCAGCTGAGGCGGCATTTTCTTATTAATGAAACAATTATACATTTGAGCTCTTCGGCACGGTTGGTTGATTTTGGTCAGTCTGTTGTCGTCTTTGGCAAGTCTATTTTCCAATAACTGGTTTTATCCTGACTGACTGGAAGTGTAAGACCATAATGTGTGGATTTGGAACAACCTGCGCCATCCACTTGTGTCAACCCACATCGGATACATGCCTCAACTTTTCCAGAGGATAAAATAAAATCATTATATTTTATCCAATATAATATCATTTGGAAATCTTACAGTAAGGGCACAGAGCACACGAGGCATTAGTTTCATCCAGTCTAGTCGTCTGAGTCAGCTTGTGTCAGCTCTCTAGATTTCCCCCCCAGATATTTTCTCTTGTTGTCTTGATTTTAATGGCAAAATGACAAAATGACAAAATGACAAAATGAATTAAATGAAGTTCTTGATTTTTGTCAGCCAGTTTCAGTCAAATATACGTGACTGCTACCTGTTGATGTCTCCTGAGGTGTGCCCCAAGGCTCCATTTTAGGACCCTTCTTATTTGCATTAATCGTTCTTCTATGGGTTTGATTTTAGAAAATACAAAAAACATTAATGATTTGATTGGATAACATTCCCTCATCTTCATGATCTATTTTTATCCTTCTGCTTGTCCATCTCCTCCTGAGGATAGACAGAAGTCCTGGATGCTTATTGTTTTATTATTTTTTATGATTAAGGTTTCATTTCTGCTCAAAGCCCCAATAAGAAATCTACAAGGATTAAATTAAATGAAATAAATATGACAAAAATAACTATAGGCTATAAAAATGGCAAATGTGAACCAAATGTTATTGTGATGTGATCTGCTCACAGGAAGTCTGAGAAGGTGAAGACAAGATCAAGCCTGTGCTCAGTGGAGACTGAATTCCTCTGCTCAGAGACTTTTTAACCTCCTGGAGCCCACATGGACAGAGAGAGTCTGTGTGCTGTCAGTGAACCGAAACAGAAACCAATATACACATCACACACCCAAATAGACACAGCAACACGGCCACAGCATGCATTCACTGATGTACACATACATATGCATGAGCATTGATAAATATGACATAATCACTAGAGACCTTTTGCTCATGACATCACGCATGCATTAACAGGACTGCTCGTGTGACCTTAGGGTGACCTCCGAGGCCATCAGGAGGCTTTTTTTTGTTGGAGCTCTTGGACAGGATTACCAGTTTCCTTTGGGCTGTTGCAGTCTCATGTGATAGTAATAAATCCACCACAAACTTGAAACAAAAACAGCTGAAAGATGTTTGGATAGCCCCTCATATTTTTGGGGGGTATTTTTGTCTTCCCATAGATTCATTTTCTCTCCCTTGGATTTCACTGTTTTCTCTGTCCCCCACTTGGATCCAGCTGTGGGAAGAAATGTGCAGAAAAATGACCAAATCTGAGACAGTATATTGTGACCTGTCTTATTTTTGGCAAATTCCCAGAGCTTTTTATGATAAAACGTGAAATAAGCTCACAGTGTTTTTCTCCCTTATATGTTTCATCCATTGTTCTATGTGCAATGTTTTCATCAAGCAGGTCTTTATGAGGCACAACAAGAATCGTGCATACAGTCACCATAAAACAATAGAATAATAATCAACAGTCAGAGCCTCACAAAGGAAGCCTAGTCTCCTGTATTGCATACATTGTACACAGCACAGACACACAATCCAAAATCTTTGGTAACATTTAGAAACCTCCTTATATAGCTTCTCTTTGAATTGGCTCAGGATACATTTCCAGTCCTTTGAAGCTAGTTCACATCCTGTTTGGTTGGTGTAGGCCACATGAAGGGACTGCACTGTCTTGGGATCACACTGCTGATAGGATCATAGTTGTGAAATGTTGGCCCATTTCACAACACTTCTTTATTTAAAATTACACTCCCATAAAGTTTGTTAACCTGACGTCAGACGTCTCTATGTGGGTCGAGCTCCAATTCCCATACGCGACTTCACCAGTGTCTTTTTGTTCGATTCTCACTGAATGGTAAAGGCCTGTGCCTCTGACAGTACATGCCCTCCAGTGCATTTTTTGTGTGTGTTCAGTTCAACACCTGATGGGATCATATTTACTTGTCAAAGCTCTTTCAGAGCTACAGGGGACATTGCACAGCTGTTTTCACACGCTGTGTAGTACCAGAGACATTAGGACTTTGGCAACACTCGCAGTAAACCTAATCAGTAAGATTGACACTATTTTGTTTGATTAAAAAGGCACCACTCTCACTATTTCATGGACACAGAGACAAAGGGAAGTTTTACACTAAGCTAAAAATAAGCTTACAAATGTGAGTGACATTTGTGGATTCAAATGTTTTTTGTACACTGTCCACAGCTAACTAGATCGTATAGCATTGGGTCCAATTCCTGCTTGTGTTAAATCCCACTGCAGATCCCGCATGTATACATCTGACCTGGGCCGAATTTAATTCCAACAGAAAGAGCTACAGAAGCTGCCAATACAGCGAGGAAAGGTACAGTGGATCTCGCAGGTTTTCAACTACGGCGCTCTAATTGGATTAGTAGGCAGTTGAAAAGGAAATGAGAGTAAGAGGGGATTTACACACTAACACAATTTGGCCTGTTGCTTTGTCAGTGTGTACAGCTCGATCCGACAGGTTGGTGCGATGTGATGTTTGTAAATGACTAGATGGTGGAGCAATTATTAAATCCTATTTTCATTTTTTTTTGAGTGAAGGGATGAACTTATTTCACTCCTAATTTCAAAGGATTTTTTCTTCAGTTCAAGCCAAACTCGTGCACTTGTTTGTCAGCATAAAGGAGAAAGCTCAAACTCTAAAGAAGAGAGTGCAGAGATCAAATCGCACCCTTGGGAAGAACCACAAGATCTTTTTGCAGACGCACTATACAAATGACTCAGTGTCTGTCCAGTGTGCCAGTGTGTAATTGACGGTTGTGGATAAGTTATAGTACATATTTTACATTTCCCATTCCAGCTCTTTCGGCCCTTTAAAGGCATCTTTGTGGTATTCAATATGCAGCTAAAGGGTGAATCGTATTTTCTCGGTGTCAATACATCATAATCTCCAGTCATTTTTACTCATTTTACTTTTTGTAGTCAGGAATGAGGTCTTGCTCCGTGAATAATTCAAATTTAGTTTGGTTAGTCATTTTGTTATTTTGGTTGGATTGTGTCTGACAGTGGCACCACCAGTTATTTTGGTCAAAGGTAGCCAAAAACAGTGGCACCACCAAAACTGTTTTTGAATGTGTCTGTGTGTGTGTGTGTGTGTGTGTGTGTGTGTCTGTCTGCCAGTAGAGACAGCCGAAAGTACTGGGATGTGCATAGTCGTTGGGTGGTCCAACCTCTCCAGGAGATTAAGCCTGTTTTTTTGCGAGTGCCCATGGTGAACAGTGGTCATTATTAACAGACAAACCGAACCCCAACAGGCTGGGATTACCATCCAGCCAAATCCAGATGTGCACATCCAAACAACTCTCCCACTCTGTTTTGACATGCTCTATTACAGGTTCTGCATCCTCCACCAGATCCAGAAAAAGAAAAAAAATCGAGGGCTAAATGAAATCATTCATTTTCTGGTCTGATGTCATCCAAAAATTGCCATAATTGCCCAGTCGTGGCGTCTCTGGTCTGTGACTGGCAGAGACACCAGCGCTGGGCGAGGTGCACAGAGAGCAAAGTAAACTTGTGGATGTTCCCGGCTGCTGCCTCTGTGTTAACTCTTTAGTCCGTTCAAACATGAAGGATGTGCTGTACATTAGGGAGTGCAGGACCACCCTCCTCTGTCTACTGGGGATACTCAATCAGCTCAGTATGTGTTTCACTTTCTTAAGACATGATAGAACTTGATGAGCCAGGACCCAAAAGACTAATGATAGACTGTCAAACCCTGCAGCAGAGACTCAGGGTACTTCAGTGCAGTGTATGGGAATGCACACGAATGCCGTTACGTAACCTTGTAGAGCCACAATGAATTCAGAGTGAGGGGAGATGCCTTAGTGGCTTCCTACACCCCCTCCTCAGCACTACATCAGATGTTTTACTCGAATGAAACTACCACAATAAAAGTAGGCCCTTAGCCGTTTCAGCCTAGTGGTACAATTCTCTAAATAGCAGCACTTCTAAAGCTCACCAAACCAACAATCAAGCATTTGTTTAATGTGTCAATGTGTAATCTGTTCTCCAGGGGCTGACATGCAGGTTTGCAGACTTTGGGACAAAGAGCCAAATTAGCTCGCTGGTTCCCCTTGTTTCCAGCGTTTGAGATCACATAAGAACGTGAATAAGCATACCTTGTTATTTGGCAAACAACAATTTTGAGTAGAAGTTGAGAGCTATTAGTCTCAAACGAAAACTGCACTTCAAGTGTCAAGAGTAAGTAGCCGTTAAGCAGAAAATTAATCCTATTAATCTAATAATCCTACTATTGGATTAATATAACAGATTCATTTATGCTTTCAAGTGTTTTTAGATTTGCAGTTGAGTTGGGTGAGGTTACCAACTACAACAGCACCATACTATTGCTTGGTAATGGAATCTGTGAGAAATATTAATGAGATAAACAGTTTTAACTTAAAATACCCCCTACAACAAGTTCCGCTGTTGTTTAAAACATTTCCAGTGGTGGGTCGAGTCAATTTTACGATCTTTTTAGAGGATGCAGTTTATGGTTCTGTTGAATTGTATTGCCTTGTGGAAAATAATGGGTGGACAAAAAGAAAGAGAAAATATAGTATATATATACATATAAGATCAAAACACCTGTCAGTGCAATGCAACGTATGTTGCCTAATATGAAAAGTAACTGCTCCGTCAAATAGATGTAGTGGAGAACAATATTTGCCCAACTGGTAAAGACAAAATATATTGAAGCATACAGTGGAAATACTCAAGTCTGTACTAAAACACTGCAGGGTTTTAGTACACATACTTTCATTCTGTTCCTTGAAGGGAAAGTCTCTAATCCTCAATATTTAGTGCATTAGTCTAATCAATGGGTTTGCGGGCAGGGCTGTTGGTACAGGGTGTACGCAGAGCTGTTCTCTTAAGAAAGAAGAGATCAGACGGTTTCTTTAGACAGAGCACGTGGGAACGGGGTCAGAGGTTGCAATAGGGCAGCAGCTCTTTTTTCGTCATCCTCCGCTTTTCCTTTCCTCAGCCCCAAGCCGAAGGGTTTAGTGCACGGAGTTAAAGGATGTTGGGGGCTGATCTTGATCACTGGTTCTTCCTCTCGGCCTGCTTCCTCTCTTACCTCACGCCCGGTTTGACCCACTTCTTGAGCTGGCCGACACCGTCGCTACCTGCCAGACATGCTGTCCTCAGGCAGGGGCAGGGACGGGTTACACACTCAGTCTGTTGTGTAACAATGGTGTAAAGAGATAATAGTCTTCACTCAAGACAAGCCCTCGGCCTGTAGTGCACTCGCACCTGCCATCATTAACACAGTTGTCTTCAAATCCCTGGACAACAGAAACACAGTCGCAGTTTCCTCGTAGAATAATGGGCCGTGCTCCATACTGTATTTTGGGGCTATAAATTTGAACACAACTGTCGTATAAAAGAATCAAGAACACTTGCACTTTATCTTGAGTGCAGACATTTAACTTTTCCAGACAATACTGTTCCCTAATGATATACAATTATGTTAGAGAGCTTTGCTGTCTACGTAAACTGCGTCCACACAAACCGTTGGGTACGAGTACATTTCTAGACAGAGAAATTCAAACCAATTAAAGTCTTTATCCCACTGATATTTGATCTCACTTCAAAACCAAACGGCTGCAACATGCATCTCACATGCTGCTTCCCGCAGCTGAGGAGTCATCGAGCAGCAGGGAAGTCACTCAGATGTGACCTGCAGAGGGGCTCACTTCCTATAGTGGACTGTGGGAGTAAAACCGTCATACCTTTAGGTTCCGGGCACTCAAAAAGATTTCCTATGAAAACAGTCTGTAAGCGATTGATTCTACGAAGTTGTCAGAGTTGAGACATAAAGATATATTTTTTTTGTCACAGGGATACAATGGAGCTTGTAGAATATATTTGCCTGTGGAATCTCAAGTAAGACTGATGTTTAACAGACCTCAGCTAACTCAGAGTATTGACTTCAATTACAGGCTCAAGTCATTTCCAAAAGTCTCATTCCAGTTTGGATAATTTGGTCAAACCTCAGCCACCGGGTGTCTCTCCAATTCATGGAAAATGGCCCCTATACTGTCTCAGCATTCATAATGTAACACTAGATGTTTCCTCAAGCTAAAAAAAAAAAGATACAATGTTATGTAGGAGTTTATAAAATGTCAGTGTGAGTTCAAAGGCAGTGATCCAGAGAGACTGTAAATTATATTTTCTTTTACTTTTCCAAATTTGTAAGGTGTGAATGGCAGCAAATTGAAGACAATGGTTGCTGCAAAATCTAATCCGTGTTTTCAGTGTAAAAGGAGAATTGTCTTGAATAGAATTAGTCAACACAAGATCTGATCAGTTGCTCTGTGAAGTCGTCTGGGAATCTGTGCCCTGACACCACAGCGCCCTCTAACGGCAAACAACGATTCAGCCAGGAGAATATATATATATATATATATATATGTATATTATTTTTTACACATTAACTTTATGTTGTAATCGAATGACAAAATCTGAAATATATACATATATTTTTTATAAATGAGCTAAAAGCAAATTGCGTGCTGACATATAGTGTGTGAAGCAATACACCTGCAGTAAACTTTGGTTAAAGGTCAGGCTGCAACTGGAGAACACACTGCCTTCAGTTCCGAGAGAATTAATCATTAGACAGTTTGAGGTTACAACCTGCAAAAACACACACACACACACACACACACAGAGGGAGAGAGAGAGAGACACACAACCTGCAAAACACACACACACACACACACACACACACACACACAGAGAGAGAGAGACACAACCTGCAAAACACACACACACACACACACACACAGAGAGAGACACAACCTGCAAAACACACACACACACACACACACACACACACACACACACACACAGAGAGGGAGAGGGGGGGGGGGGGGGGGAGAGAGAGAGAGAGAGAGAGAGAGAGAGAGAGAGAGAGAGAGAGAGCAGCCAAACTACAGAGGAATCTACTGGGCTCAAAGTCTGAGCTCGCCGTCAGTTTAAAGTAAAACAAACATTTTGAATATTTTCTATCAATCGCCTTGAGGTGGCGATACTTGTGTTGTCCCATGTGTCTACTACGGCGTGTCTATATTTAGTTGTTGTCATGTGTGGTTGTTGTCAGCTGGCACCCTGCAGGAGGACACGCCCCTGGGCTGAATGGAGTGCGCCGTGCGTAAAGTCCGAACTGCAGCGGATCCATTCCCCCCCCCCCCCCCCAAAAAAAAATCTCCTTTCGTGGTTTCTCCTTAGTGTCCGATCGCCGTCATTAATTCGTCGAACCGAGTCGATTAAATGCAGCGATGACGCGAGAGGAGGATCTCATCCGGATGGCAAAGAAACTGGACAAGATGGTGTCTAGAAATAACATGGTGAGAGTATATTTTGACACCCGCGCCACCTCGTGCTGTGCCCAAGGCCCGCGGACGTCTCCTCCGAAACGGGAACGATTCCCCTGCACTTAATCGGAGAAGTTCGATTTGATGTCGTCGGAGCCCGTCGACGGGTCCGAGCAGTCGTAGTGTGGCGCCTGGCCGAGCTGTAACAAACGGGCAACAGGTGTTCGGCGCATTCCTCTCGCCCGCAGGATGTTTTGGTGCGCGAGTGCGCAGCGCCCCGTCGGTCCGCGTCTGTCCGCTTCTCCGAGGTTCTTTTTAAAAGAATTTTTTTTGTGCAAAATCTTTTCTTCTGATCGTCGTAGGAACTAGAACGTAAGAAAGTAAACAACGCGGCGGCCAAGGTCGAGCGTGCTTTGACTGGCTCTGCACACGGACCCAGTTTTCGTGGCGCAGTGGACCGTGAACCGCACAAACTGAGTAAAGCAAATTGGTCACGGAAAAGCGTATGTGTTCCCTAGTGTGGTGCATTCTTTGATTTGAGGCCATCAGTGTTTATTTGTCTTATATCCGGCTGAAAACTTAAAAAAAAAAAAAAACCGAAGTGAAACTGTTGCTGCTTAGTATCATTACCCCCCCACCAATGATCACACTTGCATGCTGTCAAATCTGCATTTTGTAACACATTGAGAAATGAGCACATTCAAGAGTTAAAGATGCAAAGTCGAAATGAGTGTTTCGTGTGTGCAGGAGGGCGCCATGGACCTGCTGACTGAACTGAAAGGTTTCAACATGACTCTCAAGCTGCTCCAGGTAACATGGCTGTAGAATTCAAATGTCTTCATGGCTGCATGTAAGATTGTAGTGCAGTTTTACAATTGCGTCTCATCCAGTGAACTGATTAGAAGCAATGCAACAATGGCTGACATGACAAATGAAATAAGTACAGTAAATGACCATTAAAGTTTATGCCGTTCATGTATGTTTGTTTGTTTAAGGAAACGAGGATTGGCATGTCGGTGAACGGGATCAGGAAGCACTGCACAGATGAGGAAGTCATCGCCTTGGCCAAGGTCCTCATTAAAGACTGGAAAAGACTTCTGGGTACACTATGATTTTAAATTATTTACACAGAGGATTTATTGAGCAGTTGAAAAGTTGTTTGTGCTGTTGGACGTAGAGATTCTCTGATGTGACTCCCCTCTCTGGCACAAACACGCAGACTCTGGCAACTCCCACGCGGAGAAACCGGCTGAAGGGAAGAACGGATTGGACTCCGACAAAACAGCGGTGTCTCCAAACGGCTCAACCTGCGAGACACAGAGTAGGTCGGTACTTTCACGGACACTGTGCAGAAACCAATACCACACGCAGTTATGCTCCTTGACCCTACATTTAACAACAGCTCTGTCCAAAGATAATCAAGAAATTTAAAAGGTGAAAGAAAATGTCATTAGGGACAATGTATTGCCAGAGAATATCCCGCTGCACCCTAATAATTGAGCATTATATAGAGACATTTGTGTGTCTCCTTCTCATGAGAGCTTTTAAATCCCTCCATTTTTATCCTTTTGCCGTTTAAGTAGCATTTGATCATTATTTTCCAAAAAAGTAAATTTTTTCTAACTTCTGACAGCAGTAGATGAACATTTTATACCCCCCCCCCAAAAAAAAACCAACAACCTCGAACTCATTGTAAATTTAAAGAAAGATGTAAATTTGTATGAGTGTAGTAATGATAAAACATTGCTGTGCTTTACAATTGGAGGACAGAAAATTATGAAAGATACCTCATTTCACATCATATCATTTATAAAACGTTAAAATAAATGGTTCTTTTGTCTGCATGTACTTGCTTATGATGAACTGATTGATCAAATAGTGATCTGAAATGTTTCCTACAGCCTCGGCACACGTTACATTGAGCCTGAGGCAATTTGGTCGATTTTCAAAGTAATGATCATGTGTATATTGTTTCTAAAGGGGTTATGCAAGCAGTGATATCCCCTCAGTGTTTTTGAACTGAAGGGATGAATTCTCCTCACTTGTACTTGAGCTCAAATGTCTATGATTTCACTCCCCCTTCCCCAAAAATAACTACAGCCTGAATTATGCGCTGTTCTTCAGTGAACTCGTGATACACTTTGATTTATTCCACACTAACTAGAGTTGTGTTTAATCATCTGGCACACTGTAACAGTGTAAGAGATGTTTACCTTATATAACACTTGTTAACGTCAGTCAACTTAGAGAGAATGCAGGGAAAAGTAGAGAAACATATTAGAGGGTCCAAAAAGTTTAGTAAATGGACCGTTGTGATCTGTGATGTCATATTACATGTGACTGTGTCTTTACTGGTTTACCTTTGTGGAGCCAAACCAAGTCTGTCTGTAATGAAGGTCACATGTTTTTCCCACATCATATTCATTGTTATGAAGAAGGTAAAATATCCTCTTTGAAATTGAATCCAGTCCAAATATGGCCTCAGTTGCATTGTCACAATAAACCTGATGTAAGGGAAACCAGTAAATGTTTGCTGGCTCTTGATGCTTCCTTTGTTTCTGTTAGTCACAGGAGACTGGATGTCAAACTGCAGCGTGACTCAGACCCTGATAAAAACCACTCTGATAAAAACAGAAAAGAGAAACATAAGGATGAGCACAAAAATAAAAAGACACATGCAGATGATGTCGGGGACGAAAAGCACCTGAAGGAGCTCCAAAATGAAAAACAGCCACAAGAAATCCGAAAAGAAAAGAATTTAGAAGAATCCAAGAAACAGAAAGCTGCGGAGGATCTTCAACTGGAGATGGATAACAAGAAACAGAAGCATGTGCAAGCAATGCTGAGTGAACGACACAAGACAGAGCTGAAGAAAGAACGACCATCGGAAGAACCAAAAAAGACGAGACACACGGAAGAAGCGAAAAAGGAAAAGCACCGCGAGGAGCCCAAGAAGCACGGCTACGTCGGCGACCCGAAGAGGGACAAGCGCAGAGAAGAAAGCAGACACGAGAGGCCGGTGAACGCACCGCAACCAGAGCGACCGCCGAGCGAACCCCAGAGAGAGAGACCCGCTGATGCTCACAGGCCGATGTTCGAGAGGTGAGCAGAAGGTGGCTCACTCAAACACTGATTATTCCCCTTGAAAAACATCCAGCAGGGCTTCAGACTGAGTTATTCATTTTAGGAGAGGAGTCTTGGATGGCAGCCTTTTGTATCCCACCCGGTTCCCCTCTCCTCCCCGACCCGCTCGGCCTCCTCGGCCTCCCCTCGTGATCAAACGGCCCTCTTTGGACGTGAAAAAAGACAGGTATCGCCGGGGCTGAAAAGACTCCAGTGCTCCTGCTGATGCTGCATGACATAACGGTTGTCTGAGTTGCTCACTGACATTTACTCATGCGGTTTTATAACCAGACTCGTGGGCTAGCCGGATGCCCCGCTGTGCATGGTGCATGCTGTGATGAGTCTTCAGGTGTGTATGTGTTACGAAGGGTTTTATATTTAGTGTAAACAGCATGCTACCTTTTGAGGGGACTCTTGCGGCGCAGCACTCAAATCTGTAACTGTTGTGACGTTTGTTCAGGAAGGACGGTAAAGACTCTTCCTCCCGACATCCTCGTCCTCACGCGTCCGGACCCGCCTCTCCTCCGGCTAAGCAACAAGCTCCACTGGAAGTAAAGAAAGAGAGGTCAGGCATGCTTTGGTGCGAGTTTGTAAGTTCGATTTTTTTTTTTGGAGTGCCGAGAAGTGTGATGGTTTCCGGGCGTTTCTCATACGAATGTTGATTGTCACATCAGGAAGGAGCCACTTGACCCAAATGCTCCGATAGCTCCTCTCCCTCTTCACCTTCATCCTCCTCCACCAAGGTCAGGTTTATGCATGCCCACTTGCATTGCATTAACATTTCCTGCTAATATCCCCCCCCCCCCCGGCCCCGAGGTGATTCAACTCAAATGTCTCTCCTAATCCAGAAAAGAGCCTCCTGACCCCAACGCTCCTCTTCCTCCGCTGCCTTTTCACCTACACCCTCCTCCTCCTCCTCCTCCTCCTCTGAAGCGTCCCTCGCTGGACGGGAAAAAGGAGAAAGAGAGGTCCGGATCAGATGAGTTCTCGTAACAAACTGCATGTCTGCAATCCCTGCCCTGAGGTGTCTGGGAGGATTCTTTTGGAGAAAAACAACCTGTGATTTCATTTGGAAACCTCATACTACTGCATTGAATCACTGTGCTGTCTGCCACCGCAGGAAGGAGTCACTGGAATCAAAACCCCCCTCCCAGAAGAAAACACCAGATCATGTGAAGAAAGACAGGTTCGGCAACTGGGAGTCATTCTGTGCCTCGTTCATCCTTGAAAAATATGTTTCCTGTCGTCAGCTAATCTCTGTTTTTGTGTCTTTTACACCAAATAGTGACACAATGTGGTATATTACAGTAATGTAGTTGTGCTGTCGTCGTACTGTTGTGAGAGTTGTATCAGTGGATAGTCTGAACCCTGAGGTAGAACACTGGATAAGAGGACAATTGGCATGACTGAAAAGAATAAACTTTTTCAGGTTTACAATTTAATGTTTTCTTTTTAGAAAAAGTATTCTGCCATTGCTTTGTATGTATTTTGGAGCCCTCTGGATAGTTCACGGTGGTGTACAACAGTCGACTGTAGAAATGCACCATATGGCTTCTGTCTTTTCTGGTGGCACAAGGACTGTTTTCTTTTTGCAGGAAGGACTCATCGGAAAGCAAAGTGTCTAATAAACACTCCGATGAAGTCAAGAGAGAAAGGTTGGCCTCTTGAGACTAATCCTTGTCGGTCGTCTGTGCATGAGGAGGTTAACTTATTTTACTTCTGCTCTCCTATGCTGGAGTGAGTTCAAAATCATACGCAAATGTTTCCTTTTGTCAGGAAAGATTCCTCTGACTCTAAACCACCACCTCCCAAAAAGCCCAGTCTGGATGTCAAAAAGGAAAAACACAGGTGTGCAGGAGCAGGAGAATCACTTCTGCTGTGTTTTACACTGCTTCATGTCAATAATCCCCAAGTGTGAATTTGATCTTTTTACACCTAATTAGGACAAAATGGTGTCAGTGTCATAACCCTTTTGGGTCTTTTGTTGCAGGAAGGAGTCCTGCGACTCGAAGCCGACTGGGCAACCTGTGAAACGTCATTCAGCGGACACAAAACCCGACAGGTAGAACTCGAATCTCAATTACACTTGGAAACGATAACGCTGTCGATAAATTCTGATTTGTCAGATTTACTGAAAGAATCTCGTCATCACACAGACGGGAGTCCACCGATTCGAAGAAAAGCAGCTCACTACCAGCAAAGAAACTAACTGGTGAAAGGTAAATGGCTTCACTTAAAATCTCACCAAACTGTGAGGAGGATTCTTTTTTTGTTGAAGTGAAAAATATACAAACAATAACTTGGACTTTGTGTCATAGGAGAGAGTCTCACGGCTCGAAGACCTCTCAGCCTGGACCTCCACAGAGGAAGCCCTCATTTGACAGCACTGAAAGGTATTTCAGTGCAATGTGGGCTCATTACCTTTTAAACTTATGGTTCTCGTGATTATTCCTCATTCAATCTAGCACAAGAAAGAGAGTCCTACAAAGGATATTCATATGACAGCATTTCTTTTTAGCTCACCTGAGCCCATTTTCACGTCTTTTCAGTTAATTTTTTGTTTTACAACCTTTAACTTTACTGTTTGGTCTCGTGTCACCGCTCTGATCGGCCTTATTTCCAGCATCAGCATCAGCAGCAGCAGCAGCAACCAGCCGCACGTTACCTGCCCAGCAATAAACATCAGCCAGAGTTAGCGACCGGCCGATGAATACATTAGGGGCATTTAGCAGCAAAGCGGTCAGAGTTGGTGGAGAACAAAAACAGAGCTGAAAGAGAGGAATTTTTGAATTTTGCTCTTTGTTTGGATGTATAAATAGGCAATAGCTTGATAATATTTTTTTTATACATCCATCTAGTAAGATTTAATAAAAAATATAATAATAATACTGCTCCGGAAAATGAATATGACGAGGCTCATTTTGGAAAAAGTTCTTCTGGTCCAAATCAGACCAAAGACACCAGATGTGACACTTAAAATACGGCTTGATGATTGTTTTAATGTGTCCTTTTTCTTGACAGAAAGGGAAAGCTCGATGCCCCTAAAACTCCCACTACTCCAACCAGCCCCATGTCACCCAGCTTCAGTTCTGCCGGGGGTCCGCTCTCCCCCCACCTGGCTACTGGAGACTCTGTGAGGGACAAGTGCATTGAGATGCTGGCGGCTGCCCTGCGCACAGACAGTGAGGCTAATATTACACTTTATCACTGACCGCAATACACAAAAGCAGCTAATGTGCCGATATAAAAGACTACATGCAGGTATTACGCAGCAAAAAACTACTAAGTATATATGAGTCGTGAGCAGATTAACACAAATTATTATTTTTTTGTCTTCACAGATGACTTCAAAGATTTTCCAGCAAACTGTGACGGCATGGCGGCAGAGATTGAAGACCATATCCTTCTGTTTAGTTCATTTTTATGTTGCTGTGTTTGGTTTTTAATTCAATTATGATCCACACGGAAAGGATCTCATTTGATATAATTACTGTGATTGGATACACACCAAAGTGGATTTCATTCTCCCTTGACTACGTGGCTGCACATATCTACCAGGAGATAAAGGCGACTGATATGAAATACAAGAACAGAGTCCGCAGCCGCATCAGCAACTTGAAGGACCCCAAGAACCCTGGGCTTCGCAGAAACGTCCTCGCAGGGAGCATTGATTTGAGCCGCCTAGCCTCCATGTCTGCTGAGGTACACACTGCTGCAGCTGTGTTTTCGGGCCTGGTAACACTTTAGCTGTTTTCAGATATGAACTCCAGAAAATGTCTTTTTTCCGGACTTTGCCGTTCACGTCTGAAGAACGCAGCAGGAGATTCCGAAAATTTTACCTGGGGGGGGTGGCAGGAAAAGTACCAGAAATTGTCCGGAGCAACATTTGCGCACGTTTGCGTTCTCACAAACAGCCCATCTGGAAATGTTCAGGAGTATGTCAGGACATCAGCTTAAGTCAAGTATCTGCTTGTCACACTTTCTATCCTCCTGTTTCAGTCTGCATGTCACACACAGTCCTGTTTCATGTCATATCCACTTGACATCACATCGTCCCCTCTGTTCCCTTGACACGTGGTCGTTTTGTAGGAAATGGCCAGTGACGAGCTGAAACAGCTGAGGAACGTTCTCACCCAGGAGGCCATCAGAGAGCACCAGATGGCCAAAACTGGTGGCACCTCCACCGACCTGCTGCAGTGCGGCAAGTGCAAGAAAAGGAACTGCACCTACAACCAGGTAAACTTGACACACATGCAGCACACACAATGCATGCAAGCAAACCCTAAATACTTCTCAATCAAGTAATTAAGAGATAAGGACTGTGCTTCAGGTGTATTCATGTCTTTTCTAGATTCTGTCAGTTGCTTCTTTGCACTGTAATGTACAGTATGTGTACAAAAGGTGTGTGTGTGTGTGTGTGTGTGTGTGTGTGTGTGTGTGTGTGTGTGTGTGTGTGTGTGTGTGTGTGTGTGTGTGTGTGTGTGTGTGTGTGTGTGTGTGTGTGTGTGTGTGTGTGTGTGTGTGTGTGTGTGGGTGGGTGGGTGGGTGGGTGGGTGGGTGGGTGGGGTGGGTGTGGTGTGGTGTGGGTGTGTGTGTGTGTTTAGGTGCAGACACGCAGTGCTGATGAGCCGATGACCACATTTGTCCTGTGTAATGAATGTGGTAACCGCTGGAAGGTAAGTCCTTTCCATGTCCATGGTCCTATAACTCATACCTTTGCCCTTTGTGGAATCATTTCAAAAACAATCTATTGATGCTTTTTCCTTCATTTCTTAATTTTCAGTTCTGCTGATGCATTCGGATGAAACCCAAGTTGGTTTTTTTTTGAGCACATTGAACTGAGTTTTTTTTCTATAACAGGAGGGTAGAGAGTTTATAAATGATTGCAGCTAGTGATTTAAAAACAGTGTGTTCTTACAATTTTTACTTGAAATTTTGACATTTCTAACTCTTATTAATAGCAATAAGTGTTTGCTTTATGTGGATTTGAAGACATTAAAATCAACCCAGTTGGAAGACATTGATAATTACCATGGTGCTCTCATGATGGAAAGACAATTGTAATCCAGTTATTTTGCTGTCATATTACAGCGGTTCACTTTGTATATATGGAATTCCAATAAACTGCTTAAATCATCAGAATGATAGCCTTTTCAACTGTTTAATAAAAATAATTGACAGCCTCCTACAGTGTCACTGCCCATTTCATCAACACTATCCTGTAATTTATTTGTCTGATTTTACACAACTACTGTGAGTCACTACAGTTCTGAACACATGGAGAGGACCAAGAAGAGCGATGAAACTGTGCGTATATTTACAATGTGCTAATATTCCCAAAGGGCTAAGATCCATATGATTGTAATTGTGAATGAATTGGTTATTATTAGTTATTGCACACATAAATATTAATTTAAAAGATATTTTTCATGAAAATTGTGTGATGAACAATGTAAAGTTTGTGTTGCACCACTGAAAACATTCAGTAGATGGCAACAACTCATCATACCCAAAGACACTGGCGACACAGATTCCCACTATTGATCTTTTCCTTCCAGAGGTTACACACTATGTATTAAACATGCACTTGTTCGTGCCAGTTCTGGTGAAGCCAAACCAAAGCATTGATTTATGTAACAGTCTTAAAGCCTTTTAACAGCAACCAACAGTACAAACCTTTTTCCTGAACACTGCTGAATTTGCTATGAGAATATTTTAGTGCCTTGAGCAAAGCGCAAATTGCTCTCAATCAATCTACGGTTTCTAGGGAAATCCCTACAGGCAGTTCATATGTAACATTTAGTGGATTTGAGAAATATGGTCCTTATTTCAGTAGCAATAATAGGAAGGGAAAAGCTTCCCTGCAGTCCCCCTGGCTGAGTATCCACCATCTGGTTCCCTGTGAGTTGAAACCACATTCATTTACTTCTTCTGCATCATTTCCACCATTAAAAGTCCACTGTTAATGTGCAGGCTGAGCTCAGAAAGCTATGACCACTTACTGCTATAGTTATATACAATATTTTTTTTAATTGTATTTATTTATTTATTTTTGCCTTTCTAGACCTATTACTCGCCTTATCAGCTTTTCCAGCAGTGATAATAAACAACACGTGACTACCTGTGCCTGGTTTTGTGCCAATGTTGGACAGATTTGAGGCAATCAAACTGATGCGGTCACTGCAATAAGAGATGACATTTAAAAGACTGCCAGTACACCAACCTTTGATTTACATTCAGTTGAAGGAAAGGAGTCTGTGAAAAGGAGAATGTAAAGCCTGCATTATGACTTATTAAGATCTAGGTATGCAGTGGTCCACCAGTTTTGTTTCTTTGCTAAATATTTAATGCCATCTTTGCAGCCATCTTAAATAAGATGTGTGCAGAAATTGCACACGTAAAGATGAAAACAGAGTCCATCATGCTGCAGATCAAAAGGAAAACCTTATGGCAATGTAAACTGTAACCCACAATTATATATTCCAGTGAGTTTGAATGTGTACTGATGCTCAAAACAAATTCAAATTCATCAATAGAGGCTGACATATATATGGCAGGTAAACACCCAGCGGATGCGATTACATTAATATCAGCAATGTGACAAAACAGCAATACAGCCATATATTCTCATATGATGTTGAACATAAATCTTGCAAGGTTTGATGTGTGTCGTGTCAAATAAATCAGAAGACAGATGTAGCCTCAGTATATATGTTACAGCGTCTCTCTTAAGAACATTTGTGTCAATCCGTCAATGTCAGCGATGTAGAGGCATATGAATTTATTTCACCACAGTAGAACATTTGGGCAAACTTACGTCTCGAAAAAGACATAAATATTTCAACATTAACACTCAAACTTCCTTGTTCCAGTTGCAGTTTAAATGCTGCATAAGGCCGTAAATATATTCATGTCTCTTGTAATCATACCTCAGCACTATGTGATTGGATTCCTGAAGTTGTACTGGCTTGCTGACTTTGTCGGAAATGTTTTCCTGCAGTGTTATGATGAGTTTGTAACCTCCTGTCCTCCTGTAAATAGAAATAAACAAGACTTTTTAGGCATGTAGTGTACCCTACATCACATGATCGGTCATGGCATTAATTATACCAAACACTTTACCCCACAACTGTTATTGTATTTTGAACAGTTTAAAGGTCTAGACATATATTCTGCCATGTACATACATTTGTTAATATGAATAGTATATAGCCATTGTATAGTGGGCCTGGTAAATGTAAGTAAATGGGAAATGTCCCAGTATTATTTTTTGTTGTTGGACACGAGCACAAAAGTTACTGCTTGTGTACAACCGTGGACAGACAGTACAAGCTGAGTTACTGTATTGACTTATAACAAAATGTGGAACAATGTTACTTAAATGTCAACAAGCAATGTCATTCTGAGATGTCGACAAAGTTGCAGCATATTTTGGAAAAGAGATATGACTTTTTTCTTTCTTTCATCTTGTAGAAATAACTGAATACAGCAAGTGCTCGTGAAGGAAAACGGCCAGAGTCTGAGCCCTGTGATTGCAGTTATTTCCTTGTGTAATGTGTTTTTAAAGCGGTTTGTGGTGCCAACTTGTTGCAAGGAATTATTATCTCCCTATGAAACTCATCAATTCAGAACATCTGTATCCTCTAACGCACTCCAACCGTCTTCTCCCTTTTAAGAAATGGCGCCGTCAACGCTCTCTTGGAGTCTTTCAACCTCTTTGAAGGTCTGATCCTCTGACAGCTTGTGATGCTCTAAAATTAAACTTTGTCTAATACTGTTTTGTGTAGGCATCAGCTTATCTCCTTTCAGATATGGCGGCCTAATCAAATAGGAGGATTATAAAAAAACTCACTTGCATCCCCTCTTTTAAAAACGAAAACAAAATATGCTCTTGTCTCGTTGTGGAATATTCAACGTGTTTCCCAATCAAAATTTTGTCGTAGTAGTAGAAATAGAAACATTTTTGATGCTTAATGTTTTAAGATTTGTTTAATAACTCTGTGGGTGGATGTAAAATGTAAAATGTTCACCTTGCTGCTGTGGCTGATGAAAGCGTCATCGTTAAAGACTTTTTAAATTGGGTATGGATGATAAGAGGGGATATTGGATATATAGGGAATAGAGATCTGGGATCGTGTGGAGCGGCCTCATTCTCAGTCTCTTGCCTTTTACTCTCAAATGCTGTTTCACGGCGTTTGCTCACGAGTGGTGGGATGAAATGCATTTGCTGTTGATAGTTGTCAGGCAGTGGAAGAACATTCCCACCCTGCATGTGCACATGTCTCTTTACTTTAAAAGTTATTTATTCAGACAAAGCTAAATCCCCAAGCCAAGTACTGTAGTTACCATCTGATCTGCCGCTTTAAGATCTGATCTGAACTAGATCTTGAAGTGTTTTTGATCTGTGGAGAGTTGTATTTCACTGCCTTGTGTGCTGAGAGTATGGACGTGACGATACATCTGATTCTGAGGCGCCATGAGGGATGTGAGCCTGGAGCTGTTGAGGAACTCTTCTCGGGGAGTTGGTGTCAGAGAGTTTTTGAATGTGCTGTATGATACCTGTTTGTTTGGTACACATTCACACCCACAGTCCTTTTTGATTGGGCGGTCCGGCATGGTACATCTTTACCACAAATGAACAGTCGGTGGCCTCAACTCAAGAAGTCTTACCAGCAGAAGAGTCTCTAACATTTTTAGAAAGAAGCACTGAGAACCGGCTCCTGCTTAGATGTTTTGGAGCAAGTCGTGTTTATCAAGACAGGGAGCCAGGGGAGTGCCATCCAAATAGAACGAGATATAATATGCATGGTTGCCTAATTCTGGGTGAAACGACCTGCACCAGTGCTCTGCTTGAGAGGTTTTTGAGGACAAGCTGCGGGACTCCATTTGGTACGGGACTTCACCTGAGCTGGCTTCTACTTTAGGGCTGCTTTAAGTGAAAGTGCTCACTTTGAAGTAATATGAAAAAATTCAAATGTTTTAATATATCCAAAAGATCCAAGCCTTCAGGCAAGCTGCCTGCGGTTGTACCAAATGTAAATGTGCAATCTGCTGAGCTTGACGCCGTTGTTGCAGAGACATCTGATGACTCACTGGCGACGTAAAGCCTCAGAACACCTAAAGTCCACCCACACGTGTTTTCTGATTAGACCTCCTCTCAGGACTGTGTTGGTGTGGCTAAATTAATTTGGTTTTGATTGGCTGCTCCACTTTCCTGTTTTTTGACACCACACTTCCAACCATTTCAATATGACCAGGCCCAATCAGCCAGAATAATAAAAAAAACCAACCTGTGTGGGTGAGCAGAGGCACAAGGACGATATCAGCTTAAAGCATTTTAGACACATACAGGAAAACAAGGAGACGGAACTTACCAAGAAATCAATAAACCTGGAGGCAATGAGCCTCAACAACACAGTCTGTCAGTCTGTTGGCATGGGGGTTAATTAAAGAAGTAATGTATAGCTGGACATCAACTGACAAGGGTCTACACAGCCATGTTAGCGCCTCTGTGAGGCTAAAGTCCTGACTGTGTGCTCATCCCCTGCAGCACCACGTACACCTCCGACCTTCACCCATTGAACGGTACTAGCTGTCAATCACACACCACACACATGCAGTGCTTTTTCGTCCATTTGGCTTTAAAAGGGGATAATTACATAATGTACAAAATGAACATCATTCTGTATTGGAGAAGACTTGAAACTTGTGGATTGAGACCATAAACTCCCCCTGGAAGATGTTTGCTGATGCTATGAATCAAGTCTGCTGACTGCTTTAAAACAAAGGTCATTACAGGAGAGAGGAACATCCATCAGATAGTTAACCTGAACCGAAGTGGTGGACAGGCAGACGCATGGCTGAAAAAAAGAATTTGTCCTAAAAACTTTGTCCTTAACATCATCCACCATACAAAGTCCTCGGGCAAGATACTAAACTCCACATGGCCCACTTGGTTTTCAAGTAATAGAAGCAGCGTATTGACAGAAAAGTAATCTAAATGGGTGAATGTGGCTCTGTAGTGTTCAGGGCTTTCAGTGATTGATAAAACAATAAAAACTGGTATAAATGCTGTCCTTTTACTATTTAGATAAATCTTTGTCGGCCTGTCAGAGTGAAGTATTTTTTCCAGGTGCAACTGTTTGATTTGAACCATAAATCAGACCAACAAATAAAATAAATAAAACATCTTAATGTGAATATGCAAATGCGCCTGCATTATGCCCAAAATGTCTTGTCCATCCCAGATAGTTCTTATCAACACCATTATCATGTGTAATGAGGCTGAGGCCATTCTCATGGAGATTTACTTCCCCTCTCCTATTGTGTCGGGAATTATTAAATGAGCCTTGTTGAGCCTTGAGAGGGAGAAAAACGGAGACAGAGCTGCGCCCAAATGCTGCTGTGCTAACAGAATGTAAAGTCAATCAGAAAGGCTTAACAGTACAAAAGCGATGCGCGCAGGGACGTCTTCATACAACTGCAAAACTTTTTGCAATTGTAAAGCTGCCCTTGTAAACTTAACGGCCTTGAAATATGAAGTCAAAAGCACAAAGAAGATGTCCACGGTGACATCAGTACAGCCTGTGGCCGTACATGGCTGCCTGGCATCATAATAATATCAGATTTACTCAGAAGTTCAGTGTAGTAGTAAGTATTCATCTCGGGGGGGGGGGGGAATAGTGGTGATACAAGCTTGTTTAACGGCTCCATTCCTACGTTCAGATGACGCGCCTCACATAAATGATCGGCTCAGAGGTCGATTAAAGCCTGGTGGGCGCCTGGGGAAACACGGGCGCTGGCTGTCCTCTGATATTGTAAGGACCAGCAGGGAAACTGGAGCCTGGGTGAGAGGAGGCAGCTCCAGTGTTCATCCCCATTGTTTTCTTGGCTGACTAATCCCACTGCAATGTGACTTCTGGCTAACGACACTGTGTCTCTCAACGAGGATCTAATGAGTGCTTTGGTGTGCAGTTGTCCTTCACCCATTGAACGCTTGGACTCCAACATTAGTGTTTGAAGGAAATCAGGAAGCTCAGATTGCAATTAGCTGCTCTACTGCCCGCTTTTAAATCTTGCCCGTGAGTACTTCATTCACCCATTTCCTTCAGTGAATCGCAAAGGTTTTGCACATCCTCAATACAGTAACAACAAAAATGTTGGGTTTTTTTGATGGTATATTTTTCATCGCAGGCATGTTTCACTGTTGACCATGCTTAAAATAAAGTATACATTTCTCTGTGCCTCCTTTCTGTATCATGTCATGTTTGACGCTGCAACAACCCAGTTTCCCCACTCTCATCATCAAAGTTTCATCTTATTGTCTCATGTTTAGTGCCCTGGGGGGGTTCTGTCGGTCCAACATGCGACCAAACTTGATCATGCAACCCCCCTCTCTCCTCTACAGTGTAGCCACTCCAGTCCGGGGAATTGCTTCCTGCATCAGACACTCATTAGTTCTAATCCCCTCCTCCCGCTGTGCAGAGCCCGGAGACCCTTCGTAATCCTATACGGGCTCCCTGACTGAAAGAATGATGATTCCTGAACCAGACCAGTTCTGGCTGAACTGTTAAAGTGGGCAAGTGCTTTTTTTGTGCCGAACACTTAGTGTAGAGACATAATGGCACTGCTGCCAAACCTGTGCAGCACCTGTCAGTTAGCGCACAGGCATTTAGCCAGGTGACACATTTTGAGGTTACTGCCTGGTCAGTCTTAAAAAGGAGACATTGTCAAGGCTGAATGGCGCCATTGGCCTTTAGACAGCTGCAAATGTCATCGGAAGCTACTAAATCAAATGCTATCATCCATTGACAATCATACACAGCAAGGAACTGAATCCTTCTGCATGAGCAGCGAAGGCCTGAATGGTATTTACTGTTAAAAAAAACCAATTTTATTTGTCACACGTGGGCTTAAAAAAAACTCTGCTTTCTTTACATCCTTCCCCTTCAAGTGCCCTCCTCACTGGTTAAGGTCACTGACTCACTTTCAGCTCATTGGCTCGGTATCAGTCGATCCCAGGGGTGAGGCTCAATTTCAGCTCTGTCCTCCTTTTTACACCAGGGAATAGTGTTAACATTTACACGGAGGAGCTGCTGAAACACGCAGTCATACCTATAGACCGTATATAAAAATAGACCATAGTCACCGTGTCCGGATAATTCTACTTGCCATTGACTCTGGCAGAAGAGATAGTGTATCTCAGTGGGACCTTTCTGGTTAAAGAAAGGACAAATAAATAGTTTTTAAGAAAAAATTCAAAGACTGGAAAACAGGAGGAAACAAGCTTGTCTGGCTATGGGGAGATCCCTCCAATGGACTGACTTTCTACAGTAAATACGGTCTAGAGAGAAGGTGGACGAAATATATAATGGAACTCTTCATTAATTACTTATTGAATCGTGTAATTGTAGGTGACTTACCAACCATTTCTGGTGAGATATTAGCAAGTAAATCAAACTGAAACAAGGCCTCAGTAAATGATTTATCATCCACCCACGAAGACTATAAAATTAGACGCAAGACATAAAAGGTTTATAAAGGCTGTGCCAAATTAAATTGTCAAGCTAACTTAATTCTTCCTCCTCTCACGTACATCTGCAACCAGGAGCAGTGGTTCTTTTTTTTTTTTTAAAGCTGCTTTTGTAAAACTGCACCCGAAACACCATGTCCATGTTCAGGCGGGAACAGGGCACGAGAAAGTGATTTACTGAAAAATATAGCGAATGCAATTATGTTTAAAAAAAAGGAAACCACTGACAAATCTCACAGAGACCAGGTAATTACATCAAATTGCAGGGAACCTTTAGAGCTCCTGTTTTCTTTTGTGACCTCGGTTTTGACAATAGAAAGTAAGATATTCGCCTGATGCCCCTTATGCGGCTTTTCTATTGTCTGAATAAAATAGTTGACACTGATGTTTTTCATAAAATGATCACTAAATGTATTAAATAGTCTTTAATTTGTTTTAACTCAACTGAAATAAAGGGCCAACAGACCGATCACACACACACAAACTGCTCTTTTCAAATTTCCTCGCTCACACTTTACACCAAGTTACTTGAATCTCAAAGAAAAGTGTCGTTCTGGGCGACGGACAATGTTTTGTTTTTTATTTCACTCCATTATTTTTTGAAAGAGCTCTTAGGAGTCTTTCAGCCCAAACTGCAGTTTCCGTCCCCTCATTGCAGTTTGCCCTGCAGTGTCCTTGTTGGCTGAACTCAGTGTGTGACCGCCCTCCGGGTGGCACAGTGAGGGCAGCAGACCTCTCACAGGGAGGCAAACGACACGATTGCAGAAGTAGTTCTCTTCTGCTCTTTCAGAAAGAATTCATATGGAGATTGGGGGCCGCTGTTTCCTTGACTACCACATTTTGCCAACTTATTTTTTTTTTTTTTTGTTGGTCACACTCAGATCACTGAGTTCCTCTAACTCGCATCTTTCATTCTCTCTTCTCCGGCCTGTGTCAATGCACTTTTCTCTCAATCTTCCTCAAACACGCTCCCGTTTCGGTTTTTCATACGTTCATTCCTCCTTTGCTTCTCTCAGCCTTCAGTCATCCTGAAACTCATTCAGTCCATCTTGCTGTTTGCCAGATCAATATTTTTTCCTTCGCTGTCTTGATTCAAAGCCATATTTCACTCCTCTCTATTCAGTAGCTCCGGCACAAACGTTGCCATATTGTTCTTTGCGCTGCACACACTCCACAATCTACCGCCATTCAGCGGATCACTAAAATTGCCACATAAACGGTTGGAATGTCCAGCTTCTGCCAATTCAAGTTGTATCAATCTACACTCGATAAAACGTAAATCCTCACAATGGCAGACTCAGAGTCTCAGTATCAGTATCCGCTGTTTGTACAATTTATAGTCATCCATCAAAATGAACACGTATGGACGACGACAATGCCGATGAAGATGCATTCCAGCTCAACTGACACGGCTGAGGAGTTTTGGAAAGAGACTTGAAACCTTGACCTCAGCTCGCACAGATTCCTGGACACTTCGAAAATGCACTTGCATCGGGGGATTTTTCGTAAAAAGTCGAAACCTTGTAAGCTCTTTTAGCAGGTTTCTTTTTATCAAGGCACAGGGAGCGCTGATGATCATCTGCCACTCCGGCAGTCAGGAGTATAATTTGATGTGATCTGAGCCTTTGCAGTGTTACATAAGCCTTTTTCCCTCTTGTTTTCCCAGGCGAGTAACTTAAAACTGTCTGTTTTGGTCATAAATTTTGAATGTGTCTCTCCCTCCCTCTCTGTCTCTTTGCAAACATGCGCGTGTGTGTTTGAGATTCAGTATCCAGCACAGCTCCCCTCTGCCACATTCTTCCATCTCAATTCACACCTTTCTGCCACCCACCCCCATGATGCACCTCCACTTTCAATCAGTACAAACATCCAGTAACCCTGAAGAAGCTTGTGCAGTGACAGTGACAAATATTATAATAGGGACAGTTGCTGCATCGGTGAAATTAAGTGTGTGTGGACATCCTGGGACTTGGTGGCCCTGAAGTTCAAATCACAACCACATGATTTGCCAAGGATGTTAGATGTTAGACACAAAAACCAGCGGGTGACAGCAATAACTAACAGTTGAATAAGGACCTTTAAAAAATGAACGTAAGTTATAATTTTGTGTCATCATTTCACCCACAATAGAAACAGTGAATAAGAAAACAGAAGCCCTACGGCCTCTCTTGTAACCCACTCTGCCAGTGTGTGTGTGTGTGTGTGTGTGTGTGTGTGAGTTACAGTCACAAACATTTTCAATTAGTGCACGTTGCATCTGTCTTGTCATAATCTAAACTGTGCTGACTGCCTCCGCACAGACCGAAATCAGAAAACGAATCGAGTCCCTGACGCAGATAAACTTCTGTTGCGTAACTAATTGTCAGCTGAGGCTGCTGCCCGTTATTGCTGAATACCGCTGTGAGCGGGAAAAAATAAATAAAGACAGATGACAATAACCTCTTGTGAGAGGGAGATTTTCATTCATCAGCTGTCGCGACAGAGTGAAAATATCTGTCAATCACGGCTATCATGCCCGCGAGGAGGTCTCCTGTTTAAAAATTAGCACTGCTATCAGTCGTGCAGTTTACATTATGAATGATTTATTACCTCACTAACGATGTTAAGAAAGATTAAAAAAAGGCGCTAACTGGATGTGGTAAGCATCAGTAACTTTTCAATCACAGGCACTGACGCGTTGAGTATTGTCTGAAGTGATAAACTACTAGTGTGACAAATTAATTTCTTATAAATCAATCAACCAACTCCAAATAAATCCCATATTCATACGATATTTTGATTTATTCCATGAGGTGTGTGGGTGGGTGGGGGGGTGTTGGGCCGATTGTATTGCAATCGGCCCAACATTGGGATGGGGATGAAATGGACATGAAATGAAATAAATAAATATTTTGAAAAAGTTCTTCCTCTCTTTACCTCATGACAACTATACACTTCCCTCCCTTGAAAAGTACGACATCATACCAACAGTGTAGTTATTCATTATTATTCTCTCACATGATGTAAGCAAACTTTTTAATACTTTTTTATCATTCTGCTTTAATTATTTTCAGGTCATGGACATTGTGACCTGAAAATATTGTCAACACATAACCACACATGATGCACCATCATATGCTATAAAAGCTTTTAGATGCGAAGAAAGAAAAAAAAAAAACAGACAATAACATGCTGTTGTCATGTTATGCAGCCTGTGTTCTTGTTTATCTCTGTGAGCCTCTGTCACACAATTAATGGCTCTTCTGACAGTATAAGGGAGCCTGCCGTTTGCTTCTGCTAACAGTCTTTTTCCTGTAATGACTCATTTTTCGCTGATCACACAAAAATATGTCTTGTGCATTCATGAACAATAAACTGTAAACAAAGCAGATGGGATATATGCCCCGAGGATTGCTGCAGAAAAAGGTCCATTTAAGAAAACCTACAAATACTGTGTAGTTTTAAGTTGTCAGATCTAAGCTTATGGTTTCTTGGTGTCACAGAGACACGTCGGTTGTGTCCTAAGAACCTCAGTATCAGTGTATTTATAGAAACTAATGAGAGCGCTCGCCTGTTAACTAGTCAGAAGATGACAGAGTTTACACTGGAAGGTTGAGCAGGTCAGCCTGATTATTCTATATGTGGTTTGATGTGCGTTTGATAACGATGCAATGTGACAGCGAGCAGAAGCTCGTCTCTCATCTGTGCTTCTTCTCTGACTGCTGCAAAACCTACAGGTCAACTCCAGTAAACCCACCGTTTGGAACTCAATGTCTCCCCCTTTCAGCAGTAAGAGTAATTATATAAACATGCAAAAGTACTCGCTGTCAATCACACTGCTATCCATGCCCCAATGCGTACCATGCTTTATCGTCCATTTGACTCTGAACGAGACCCTAATTTACTAAATGAACATCATGCTGTATTGAAGAAGACTCGACACCAGAGATTGATTAATGATGTTATACATCCATTGAGAAGTCAATTCAATCGATGGGAGATGACGTGGCAGCGTTAAAAAGGATTGACTGGGTTTGAATCAATCATCGGCAGTCGTCTCGTCTTGTGTGATCATTAGAAAAACCTGCATCACTATCATCACATTATCAAAAACCCGAGCATCAGGCCCACTTTTAAGAGTCTTCACTCTGTATTCCCTGCCATGAACACGCTGGGCTCAGAGAGGCAGCGTAATGCTTCCCAAGGTTTCCATTGGGCTGAAGAGTGATGCGAGCAATCACGCCCGGCCTGAACAGATGAATCATGAGCGATTCTCCCTGAGGGGAGGAGAGGGAACATCAGCACAACATCAGCAACAGACACTTTTTGTCTGTGTCAGCTACTGTACGCCCAGACACATCTCTCCCTCTTTTATGACACATTACATCCCAGACCCCTTAAAAAAGATATGAAAAGATATGGCTCCTCACACACACTCAGCCTCCTGCCATTACAGAGAGAGCAGCTGACCTGCACTAATGCTGTGAAAAAATGTTGAGTCCACTTCATTAGAGGGGATGGAGAGCCACCTCCCTGCGTCCATGTATATCATCACAGCTCCTGCAGCAGAGGCAGGTGTCATACAGCCGGAACAGATATTAAACTCACAGCGAATTGAGTTTGGGTGAGTCATTTCACGCCAGCGGGGGGGAGGTGTCCCATTTGGGCTGTTCTCGCTGTGATTGACTGGTGTGATCAGAGGAGTGTACAGAAGGTATGCTGTACGGGCTACAGTAGGTAACTGTCGAGAACTGCCCGAGTCCTCTGGAGGCGTCATGGCCCTGAAAACCTTTCAGACTTTCCCTTATAGAAATAATTATTGCGCATAACCACTCTTAACACGCTGACCTTTTAGTCATTCCATTGCTTCTCTTTCTCTGTCACTGTTTGATTTCATCTTAAAAAATAACCCTGAAGGACTGAAATGACACTTCATTCCTTTAAAAAAAAAAAAAAAAGTCCTAGCATTACACTCGTCCTTCAGACCCACACATCTGTGTTTTTTCTATAAAAACAGTGAGCAGCCGAGCAGCTCTGTGCTTCTACACTATACTGACACACTGTAAGCATGCTGTTGTTTAGTGGGTGTACTATTTGCCATGTTCACCATCTTAGTTCCCGCTGCTATATGCAAATGAGCACCAAAGAGACAGTAGCCAGCATATGACGGTGGACCAGTTTGTAACTGGTCATTGACCAACGAACTGTACAAGGTGAGATTTTGACCTGATGATGGTGCTACATGAAAAGTCCCGAGATCTCAAAAGTCATGTTTTGACTGGGGGGAAAATTATTTATTTCATTTATTTAATTTCCCAGTACCTTAAACAACCTTTGTCCATAGGATTATTACACCACTTGTTCTGTAATTTCATAATTTTAGCAGACTTTGTTTTTATAGTGCACCATGTCTAACTGCCTCAGGGTTGTTAACTGGTTTTTTTTGTATTTAACTGTGATCTTTGTATTTTTGCATTTCTGCATGCCAACCTCCCGTCGCTCTGGAGGAAAAGGTCGGAGGATCACCACAGTCAATAGGATTTATCCTCTAGTGAAACGTGAACAACAACAGGGGCAAAAGGGCTGGACCAGCTGAACAAACGACTGACCAACACACTCCTTCAGAGACATAAAATGAGTTTGATAATTTGAATCACTGCTCTTCATCTTAGGAGGACGCACGTGATCTATCTTTAGCAGGAACAGTCAAGAGGGAGGCTTCAGAGCTTTTGTTCAGCAAGCTGCCGCCTATTCTTCTCACTGTCCCTGTTTTGTGGCGCCGA